>NC_050576.1:372713326-373013326 GCF_011100635.1 Trichosurus vulpecula
CTCTTATATATAAACTTTACTGATGGCTCTTTTTTTTAGTGTTTCTTGTCCTCACATTATTTCATATTTATTTATCTTTACATACGTTCTTTCTCCCCAGTAGAATTTAAACTCCTTTAGGGTGGTGTCCTGGGCTGATCCTGACTCAGGCCAATTTCCTGGAAGGTCAGGGTCAATATTGGAACAAAATGAGACACTTGTGCCAGTCATTTAACAGTTAACAAAAATAGATTTACTTAGCTATAGCAGAAGGATATTCAGCAAGAATGGACATTGAGGACACCTTGAGTTGACTCATTTGAGTGGATCTCCCTTGCCATGCATCATGATCCACAAGCCAACCTCTGAGAGCACCCCAAATGGCCAGATCATCATAGATGCTTTGTCCTATTTGGTAGAAATATGAACATGTGAGTCCTCAGTCCTCTCAGGCTGTCGAATCTCTAGGAATGTCTTAATTGCTTTAAGGAAAAACTAGCCTTACCTGCATGAGAGAATAGTTTAGATATTGTCCATCACCACAGTCGGGGAAGGTTTTCATTTTTGTCTTTGTGTTCTTAGTGCAGGCATAGCTCCTGGCACATAGTAAATGCTTATAGATGCTTGTTGAATTCATGAATTGACTTGTTGACTAGTTGATTATCCCAAAGCAGCCACAATGAACCTAGAAGGGAAACCAAGACAGGGCCTCTGTCCTCAACAGTAATTTCTTCTAGAGGCCACTTTAGTATAACTTTGAGAATTTGAAATTATGACATCACACCACAGCATTCTCCAACTCATGCCCTGAATTTTTCTTTGTCATTGAAGCTAGTCTTTCTACTTCTTACTAATGCTTGTTCTTTTCGTCCTTTGCTGCTCCCTAAGTCATAGTTGGCCCATACCCTAATGTTCATGTTTTTACGTTTTGTTTTTGCAGAGGGAAGTAGGTGGAACAGGGCAGGAAAGGTTCAGATTTTATTACCTTCTTTTGTAAGTGCCCTAAGTTGGGCTTTGCTTAAAATGGCAGAATATCCTAGCAACTATACTAAATCAAAGAGGTTGATCATACCTAAGTTGACTGTAACACTCTAGCGTATTCTTTGAATTCATAGAGATCTTAAGATGTGTTTGATTAACATGTGTGCTTGTTAAGCTTTCTGCTATGTTTGGGTTTCAGGACAAGAGCTAATTTATGTAGATTACCTAACTCCTCTTAACTTGTTCCAATTTGTTACTTCTTCAAAGACAACTTTGTGACTTCTTTAATGTTCTCTACATTGGGATAACTATGTATGCAGAATATATAATACAATTCTTTTTAAAAGCAAGACCCTCCCCCACCACATCCCCTCAAATAAGCTCAGAGACACAAGTTTTTATTCTACTGTTCTGAGAAATAGAGAGGTTCAGAGAAGTTGCATTTTTAGCCATGTTAGAAGGAATGCAGAAGGGAGACTGGGAATTATTGAGATGAACATGGCAATGTAGATCCTGAGGAGAAATAATGAGACAGTGTTGATTATGGTAACTGTCAGGAACCTGGAGACTAATCCCCAGTCCCTGGCTCTTTCAAATTACTCTAATGGCATATCAATTTGGGAAACATTCTTCTGCACCAGATCAGATCTTTCAAGTGATCTGTGACCTCAGTATGTATATTCCCTCCCTCAGTGTGGTCATGATCCAATAATGCCGTCTCATCCTGCATGATTTTTGTCTATAGTTCTATAGACCCTCTACAGAGGAGGCACTAAGTTATGCTAAAGGCCTTTCCACAGGCAAGAGGTTCTTAACCATTTTGTGTGTTATATACCCCAGATATTAGTCTGTGGAAGCCTATGGACCCCAACTCAGTTCTTAAATAAATAATATAAAATATATAGGATCACAAGGGAAACCAATTATGTTGAGATACAATAATGAAAATATTTAAATAAAACCCAAGTTCAGGGACTACAGTTTAATAACCCCTCCTTAGGTCTTTTTACTTTTTACTGTTGGAGCAACCAAGCTGTCTATCTGCTATCCATTATACTGCATAACCGGTCTACCTCCTTCTCTCATCAAAATTTCCTTCCATAATATCCTTTATGTTACTTCTTGCATGTTATGACTGTAAATATGTAGAGTACTTGTACCCAACACATATTTCTCCATTTCCCTTTGAAAGGTCACCTGCCAAGATCAGTACCATGTTGTACTGTTGTTCATCCTTCCTACTCAAAGAGAACCAATGACATCACAACATTGGGGTTAAGGTACAGCGTGTTTGCCTGGCTGATCAATACAATACGAACACAGAAGGCACTACAGGTTGGGCACAAAGAATCCATTTGAGCATTTGGAATGGAGATATCTCTAGATATGCACATTTTGTGTTTCCTTTGTGCTACTGTAATTCTGATTTGCTTACAGAGTATAGCATGTTCTTTGATGTGGGCATGCCACGCTGGGTGGTACTGTGCCAGTGTATCACAATGAATACTAAAGTTCTTCAGAGAGACCTTGAGAGTGTCTTTGTATGGCTTCTTCTGACGTCTGTGTGAACATGTGCCTTGTGTGAGTTCTCTGTAAAACAGACTTTTAGGTAAACCTGAACTTGCATTTGGGCTATGTGGCATTGGAATTGCACCCTGCAGTAGAATCTGAATGCTTGGAAGTTCAGTACAAGAGAGGACTTCAGTGTTTGGTACCTTATCTTAATAGGTAATCTTCAGAATCTTCCTAACACAATTCAAATGAAAGTGGTTCAATTTTTTTGGCATGGCATTGCCAGACTGTCTGGGTTTCATAGGCATACAACAATGAAGTCAGTACAACAGCTCTGTAGACCTTCAGTTTGGTATGTAACCTAAAACCTCTTTTCTCCAACACTTGCAGAGCCTCCAAAATGGTAAGCTAGATATGCAATGTATGCACAAACCTCATCATCTCTGTCAACATCCCTGGAAAGTATACTGCCAAGGAAAGCAAACTTACCCATAGCATTCAAAAAATTTTCAATCTGATGTAACTAATGATTCCACATATGGATAGTGTGCTGACTTTTTCCCCTGAACTAAGTGAATGATATATGTATGTTTAATTAAAGTGAGATTGTTAACCCTTTAAAATTGCTTTCCTTAGAAAAGCAGATCACAGAACCTGTGCTAGCTGCCCTCCTGGGTGCTCTTGTTGTTGGTCTTGTTGGTCTTTCACCTCCATTAGCAACATTGTTGTTACAGACAGGTATGAATTAAATCCTCAGAATTGCCTTAATTCATATTTCTCTTATTTTTTGTTATTTGGAGTGATCTTTTATATGGCTGTTGATAGCTTGAATTTCTTCTTTTGAGACTTAGTGTGGACTCTTGATCAGTGTTAGCCCTTCTGAATCTCAGAACTCCAGAACTCAAGCTATCCATCAGCCCTAGCCTCCCCAAGTAGAAGAGATTATGGGCTTGCACCACCACACCTGGCAAGATGTACTTTAAAAAAACAATACATAATAATAATAAACTAGCATTTGCACAGAACTTTAAGGTATTTGCCAATGTACATAAAATGGGTAACCAGCCCTCTTTACTGCAGGCGTAATTGAACTTCATAGTAGGTGGTGATAATGTGATTGAAGATCTTTCCCACCCATTCAATAGGTCTCAGGTGTGGCCAGTTAAGAGAGGCAGGCCCATACCTTTGTGATGCCAATTAGTGATTAAAAATCTTTCCCACATTCTTTTGCCAGTTTGGCATGAAGCCCTCAGGCCCTAAAATGAACTTATACACCCAGAAGGAAGCTATTGAGAACTCCAGAGCAAATACAAACAGAAATTACAAGCAGAAATTATATAAACAGAGCAAATAACACACAGAAATCAACAGACAGGCCTCTAGCTATCTGACCAGGATATTACATATATAGTTACCAGAGCGAGGCACCAACATCTGGGTTTTCAAAGTTGGGGGGAGGCTCTTAACAACTACCCAGAATCTCATCACTAATACTTTTCCAATGAGTATACCTCCAAAAGCAAAATGCTAGCCTCAGAGCTCATATACCCTGTTCAGGTTCCTGAGGGCTCAGTGTTAGCAAAAGGGGTGTGGGAAAGATCTTTAATCACTAGCACCATATCATATACATTGTCTCCAATCAGTGACTCCATTCAAACAAAGACAAGACTCAAAGACACTCTCAGTACCTCAGTGCTGAGAAGCACTCCAAAACAAAAGACAAAAGGTCCCATTTTACCTGCCCGATTCAAACAAAGGCAAGACTCATTAAAGGCACTTGATTAACTTGGCATTCCAAAAGAGAAAACAGTAAAAAAATAAAAAAGGCCCACCCTGCTTAGCATTATAACATCCAATCAGCAAAAATGATAAGAAATGAAAATTGAAAATGTTGGAGATGCTATGGGAAGGCTGTGCTATTGGTGAGACTGTAAACTATAAACCTTCTGGAAAATAAACTGGAACTATCTCCAAAATTTCACTAACTTGTACATAGCCATTGGCACAGCAATACCACATATATACTGGACTTATACTACAAAGAGGAGAGAAAGGATCCATATATACAAAAATATCTATAGCAGCACTTTTTGTTGTCGCAAAGAACTGAAAACAAAGTGGGGGTAGGGGTACATTTGAGAAATGTTGGAAGAAATTGTGATTTTTGAATGTAATGGAACTTCCTTTAAAAAAAATCTGGTAAATATGAAGAATTCAGACCCACTTGGGAAGACTTGTATGAGCTGATCCAGAATGAAAGGAACAGAACCAAGGGAACAATTTCTATGATGACCAAAATAATTTAAAGTAAAAAACTTTGAACAACCTCAGAACTCTGATCAATACAGTGATTATAACAATAATGTGGCTTACCACTTCTGTGGCTGTGTAAGGCCAGCAGCACCAGCACACAGAAGGGCTGCCAGCCCAGGTTCTTTGATCTGCTTTACTAAGGAAAGCAACTTTAAGGGTTAACAATCTCACTTTAATCAAACATACATATATCATTAACTTAGTTCAAGGGGAAAAGCCAGCACCCTGAACTTCAGAGCAAATACAAACAGAAATTACAGACAGAAAATATCAACAGATAAAATAACACAAACCAGTAGACAGGCTTCTAGCTTTGTGTCCAACATCTCAGTACATAGTTACCAGGGAAGCACCAACATCTGGGTTTTCAAACTGGGAGGCTCTTAACAACAGCTGCGCAGGGTCTCTCTAGTCAAATCACATGACACTCTTCCAGTGAGTGAGAGCCCCAAACAAAATGCTAACTTCTGAGTTTATATACCCTTCTTAGGGCCCCAAGGCTTCACACCTAATCAGCAAAAGGGTGTGGGTCTGGGGCTTAGCACCTAGAAAGACTTAATCAAAGGCACTTGATTACTTTAGCATTCTAAAAGATGAAACAGTAAAAAAAAAAAAAAAGTCCTACCTTAATTACCAATATAGTGATGTGTGTGCATAGTTAAAGTAGATTGGAGGCAAATTATTGAATTTAAAAACTGAGTTGTTGTTGTTGTCATTATTAGATTAGATTTAAAAAAAATTAAATTTGTAACCATTCTGGAGAGCAATTTGGAACTATGCCCCAAGGGCTATTAAACTGTGCATACCCTTTGATCCAACTATACCACCACTAGGTCTGTATCCAAAGAGATCATAAAAATGGGAAAAAGACCCATACGTACAAAATATTTATAGCAGCTCTTTTTTGTAGTGGCTAACAATTGGAAATTGAGGGGATGTCCATCAATTGGGGAATGTCTGAACAAGCTGTGGTATATGAATGTAATGGAATACTATTGTGCTATAAGACATGATGAGCAGGCAGACTTCAGAAAAACCTGGAAAGACTTATATGAACTGATGCTGAGTGAGAGGAGCAGAATCAGGAGAACATTGTACACAGTAACAACCACATTTATGATGACTAACTTTGATAGACTTATCTCTGCTTAGCAATGCAAGGATCTAACACAACTCCAAAAGACTCATGATGGAAAATACTGTCTACATCCAAAGAAAGAACTATGGAGTCTGAATACAGAGTGAAATACGCTATTTGCTCCCTTTTTTGTTGTTTTGTTTCTTCTTTCTCATGGTTCCTCCCATTCGTTCTAATTCTTCTTTACAACATGACTAATGTGAAAATATGTTTAATATGATTGTATATGTGGAGCCTACATCAAATTGCATGCTGTTTTGGGGAAGAGGGAGGGTAAAGAGGGGGAGAAAATTGAAAACTCAAAAGCTTATCGAAGTGAATGTTGAAAACTAAAAATAATTAATTTAAAAAATTAAGTTTGTTAGCTCTTTAATTAACAAGCATTATTCTTTTTTTCTTCCTTCCATTAAAAAAAAAGAAAAGAAAAACAGAACCTTTTAAACAAACATACGTGGTGAAACAAAACAAATTCCCACATTAGCCATATCAAAAAAAAATGTCCCTTTCTGCATTTTCAGTGGGTTAGACTCTGATGACAATCCACTTTTATTTAATGAGAAAGGTCTTAGAAAAGTGAGATACAAAGCTTAGAATCAAAAGTCCCAGATTAAAACTCTGCCATTTACTCTCTTTGTGACTTTAGTTATGTTACCTCACTTTTTTATGTTTATTTCCTCTTCTATAAAATAAAGGAGTTCTATTAGGATCATGGGTTGCTAGGTGGCTCAGTGGCTAGAGCACTAGGCCTGGAGTCAGAAAGACCTGAATTCAAATCTTTCCTCAGGTACTTACTAGCTATGTGATCCTGGGCAAGTCACCTGTTTGCCTTAGTTTCCTCATCTGTAAATTGAGCTAGAAAATGATATGGCAAACCACCCCAGTATCTTTGCCAAAAAACGACCCCAAATGTGGTCACAAAGAGTTGGGTACAACTGAAACAACTGAACAACAACAAAATTAGGATCGTAGATCTACATCTGAAACAGACCTCTGAGATCATCTGGTTCAACCCCATTTTACAGATGAAGAAACTGAGGTTTTAGGAAGGTTAGATGATATGTTCAAAGTCACACTATTAATAATCATTTGAGGTGGGATTTGAACCTAGGTACTCTGACTCCACAAGCAGTGGTTGTTCTCTGACCATTCTACCAAGATAACCACTAAAGTCCCTTGTAATCCACTAAATTCTATTAATCTACTTCACATTTATACATTTATTCCTTTGGGTTAAGAGGGAAAAAGTCCTGGTTTAAATGCAAACATGTTAATTTGGTAGTATTAACACCTGAGATCTTATTACCCACTGACACACTAGCAATGCTTTGAGGAAATGGGAAAAAACCAGGTGAGTTTTGAAGGTAAGTAAAAGGATCAATAAAAATGAAAAGAACAGGGTACCATCTAAAAAGGTATATGTCTTTGGGCACCAGGGGTGGATGGACCTTGGGAGCCAGGCTGAAAACAAACTTCTCCTCCATAGATTTTGCCTACAATTGGCTTTTTTTCTTCTCTGATAACAAAAGTACATACATATGTACATATCTTCTTTGTGTTCTTTAGTGCTTAGTCAATGTTAAGAAAATAATAGGGACTAGATTTCTTTTTTTTACAAGGGCATAAATTTCTTTAATCTACAGATAGTTAAATTCTATTCAAGAGATGTGACATCAGATTACTAATGAGCATTTACTGTACAAGTCCATAAATCCAATTCAGTGTGGGACTCATATTTATTTTCTCCTTTTAAATTTATAAAACATCTCTACTTTGCTTTTGGCTTGTGGCTTACACCTGGGTATTTCTTATCAACCTTGACAGTGGAGACTGAATGAAATTCGTAGAAAAGGCAGTGAAAATAATAGTAATAATGAAAATAAGTTAATCTTCCAGAAAAGTTCTAGCAGAGTTTTATGTTTGAAAAATAGATAGCCATCTAAAACCATCAGCAAGCATTATCTGTAATGGGGATAAGCTAGAAGCCTTTCCAATAAGATCAGGGGTGAAGTAAGGATGCCCATTATTGCCACTATTACTCAACATAGTCCTAGAAATATTAGCTATAGCAATAAGAGGAGAACAAGAAATTAAAGGAATTAGAACAGGCAATGAGGAAACAAAACTACTAGTCTTTGCAGATGATATGATGGTATACTTAGAGAACCCTAGAGTATCACTTAAAAAAATCACTTGAAATAATTAACAACTTTAGCAAAGTTGCAGAATATAAGATAAACCCACATAAATCATCAGGATTTCTTTATATGAACAATAAAGCCCAGCCGCAAGAGATAGAGAAATTCCATTTAAAACAACTATAAACAATATAAAATACTTAGGTGTCTACCTGCCAAGACAAACCCAGGAACTATATGAACAAAATTACAAAATACTTTTCACACAAACAAAGTAAGATCTAAACAATTGGAAAAATATCAATTACTCATGGCTAGGCTGAGCCAATATAATATAAATGACAATTCTGCCTAAACTAATTAACTTATTCTGTGCCATCCCAATCAAACTACTAAAAATTATTTTATAGAGCAAGAAAAAATGACAACGAAATTCATCAGCTCAAAATTCAAAGGTCAAGAATATCAAGGGAATTAATAAGAAAAAAAATACAAAGGAAGGTGGCCTAGCAATACCAGATACCAAACTATATTATAAAGCAGTAATCATAAAAACTATCTGGCACTGGCTAAGAAATAGAGTTGTGGATCAGTGGAATAGAGTAGGTACGTAAGACACAGTAGTCAATGGCCATAGTAACCTAGTGTTTGATCAACCCAAAGACCCCAGCTTTTGGGATAAGAAGTCACTATTTGGCAAAAACTGCTGAGAAAACTGGAAAACAATAGGACACAAACTAGATATAGACCAACATCTCACACTTTGTAAGAAGGTAAGGTCAAAATGGGTGCATGATTTAGAAATAAAGGGTGATTCCCTAAGCAAATTAGAAGAGCAAGAAATAGTCTACCTGTCAGATCTGTGGGGCAGGGAAGAATTCATGACCAAATAAGAGATAGAGAGCATTACAAAATGTAAAATAGATAATTTTGACTATATTAAATTAAAAAGCTTTTGTACAAACAAAACCAATGCAACCAAGATTAGAAGGAAAGCAGGAAGCTGGGAAATAATCTTTACAGCAAGTGTCTCTTATAAAAACTTCATTTCTCAAATATATATAGAGAACTGAGTCAAATTTGTGAGAATACAAGCCATTCCCCAATTGATAAATGGTAAAAGAATATGAACAAGCAGTTTTTAAAAGAAAAAATCAAAGCTTTCCATAGGCATATTATACAGTGCTCTAAACAATTTTTTATTAGAGAAACGCAAATTAAAACAATTCTGAGATACTGCCTCACAACTATCAGATTGGCTAATATGACAAAAAAAGAAAATGATAAATGTTAGAGAGGATATGGGAAAATTGGGACACTGATGTACTGAGCAATTTGGAACTATGCCCCAAGGATAACCAAACTGTGCATACCCTTTGATCCAGCAATACCACTACTAAATCTGTATCCTAAAGAAATTATAAAAAGGAGAAAAGGACCTATATGTGCAAAAATATTTATAACAGCCCTATCTGCCCTCCCTTCTATTGTCCCCCCTTTATTAGCTCCTTCGTCCTTCTTTCCTGTTGAGTAAGATACCCAATTGAGTGTGTATGTTATTCCCTCCTCAGGTCAATTCTGATGAGAGAAAGATTCACTCATTCTCCCTTGCCTGCCCCCTCTTCCTTTCTAATGAACTGCTTTTTCTTGCCACTTCTATGCGAGATAATTTACCCCATTCTATCTCTCCCTTTCTCCCTCTCTCAATATATTCCTCTCTCATCCCTTAATTTGATTTTATTTTTTTTAGATATCATCCCTTCATATTCAACTCACCTTGTGCCCTCTGTCTCTCTATATATGTATATTCCCTTCAGCTACCCTAATACTGCGGTCTCATGAATTATACACATCATCTTTCCATGTAGGAATGTAAACAAAACATTCAACTTTAGCAAGTCCCTTATGATTTCTCTTTCTTGTTTACCTTTTCATGCTTCTCTTGATTCTTGTGTTTGAAAGTCAAATTTTCTATACAGCTCTTTTCACTGAGAAAGCTTGAAAGTCCTCTATTTTATTGAGAATCCATATTTTGCCTTGGAGCATGATACTCAGTTTTGCTGGGTAGGTGATTCTTGGTTTTAATCCTAGCTCCTTTGACCTCCTGAATATCATATTCCAAGCCCTTCAATCCCTTAATGTAGAAGCTGCTAGATCTTGTATTATCCTGATTATGTTTCCACAATACTCAAATTGTTTCTTTCTGGCTGCTTGCAGTATTTTCTCCTTGATCTGGGAGTTCTATAATTTGGTGACAATATTCCTAGGAGTTTTCTTTTTGGGATCTTTGTCAGGAGGTGATCGGTGGATTCTTTCAATTTCTGTTTTACCCTCTGGCTCTAGAATATCAGGGCAGTTCTCCTTGATAAATTTCTTGAAAGATGATATCTAAGCTTTTTTTTTTGATCATGACTTTGAGGTAGTCCAATAATTTTAAAATTATCTCTCCTGGATCTATTCTTCAGGTCAGTGGTTTTTCCAATGAGATATTTTACATTGTCTTCCATTTTTTCATTCCTTTGGTTCTGTTTTATAATATTTTGAATTCTCATAAAGTCATAGCTTCCACTTGCTCCAATCTAATTTTTAAGGTGGTATTTTCTTCAGTGGTCTTTTGGACCTCCTTTTCCATTTGGGCTGCCTTTCAAGGCATTCTTCTCCTCAATGGCTTTTGGAGCTCTTTTGCCATTTGAGATAGTCTATTTTTTAAGGCGTTATTTTCTTCAGTATTTTTGGGGTCTTCATTAGCAAGCTGTTGACTTGTTTTTCATGGTTTTTTCTCATCACTCTCATTTCTCTTCCCAATTTTTCCTCTACTTCTCTAACTTGCTTTTCCAAATTCTTTTTGAGCTCTTCCATGGTCTGAGACCAGTTCATGTTTTTCTTGGAGGCTTTTGATGTAGGCTCTTTGATGTTGTTCACTTCTTCTGTCTGTATGTTTTGGTCTTCTTTGTCACCAAAGAAAGATTCTAAAGTGTGAGTCTGAATCTGAGACCATTTTCACTGCCTGTTCATGTTCCCAGCCAACTACTTGACCCTTGAGCTTTTCGTCAGGATATGACTGCTTGTAGAGTAGAGAGTACTTTGTCCCAAGCTTGAGGGGCTGTGCTGTTGTTTTCAGAGCTCTTTCTACACAGCAAGCTCTGCCACAGCAGCGCTCCTCCTCCCCCAAGAACTGCCAACCCAAACTGTGACTCAGATCTAAGCAGGCTCTGTACTCCAGTTCAGATCAGCCACTTAATTCCTCCCACCTGGTGGGCCTGGGGCTGGAGTAATTGCCACAGCTCATTGATTCAGGGAGCTAGGGCCTGTTCTGCCCAGCTCCCAGTCTGGTTGGTCCAGGCACAGCTCATGCTGGGCTCTACTCTGCTCTGCTCCCAGCCTGGTGCGGTATACCTTACCCAGCGACCATCCAGGATATCCTGGCCT
Source organism: Trichosurus vulpecula (assembly GCF_011100635.1). Taxonomy (NCBI): domain Eukaryota; kingdom Metazoa; phylum Chordata; class Mammalia; order Diprotodontia; family Phalangeridae; genus Trichosurus; species Trichosurus vulpecula. Next base: position 372,724,814 of record NC_050576.1, read on the forward strand.
GCAGCCCTGCTTCCCTCTGCTAATTCGTTGGTTCTGCAGTTCTAGAATTTGTTCAGGGCCATTTTTTATAGGTGTTTACAGGGTCCTGGGGGAGAGCCCTAGGCAAGTCCCTGCTTTCCAGCTGCCATTTTGGTTCCAACCCCTCCCCCCCATCCTTCCTCTTTTTATATCTTATCTCTTGATAGAAAACTAGAGTTTTAGTTAGAAGGCAGCCCAAGGCCAACCCATATATAATATCCTCTACGACAGCTCTAACAAATGGTATGTGATCTAAAAGAGGTTTAGAGATGAGGTACCTGGTGATGTTTGAGAAAGCCCATAAAGCTTTTGTGGTTTGGTTGTCGGACTCTTTGTGATCCTGTGCACCCTACTGTCCATGGGGTTTTCTTGGCAAAGATACTGGAGTGGTTTGCCATTTCCTTCTCCAGTGGATTAAGGCTGTGTGGGACACAAGATTGTTTGTGAAAGCTTCCCATGAATAAATCAAGCAAGGTAATACTCAGATAGTACAAATTTAGTTAGGATGTAGACCTCACTAGGCCTAAGTTTCGTTTTCCTGTAAATCATATGATTTCAGGGAAATCAGGTGGTCTCCCCCTCTCCCCTAGCCTACTCGCATGCCGTCATCTTAACATTGAGATTTCCCTATAAGGTAATTCTGTAGTTTCTGTGCTAGTATTGGATAAACTTATTCTGGGATAGATTGTGAGGCCACCTGTCCCAGCAAATAGGGACAGGGGTCCAGCCTCTAGGGGTGGAATTTCTTAGAATTGTTTGTACAAGGTTATATATCCCCTTGCTTGCCTTCTCCCCCTTGCCTCTCTGCACTACCATCCCACCCTGGTAGTGGGAGATGCCCAATTCTCGCGAGACTTGATCAAATAAAGCTTCTGTTTTGTTTCTACCTTGAGAAAACCGAGACACCTCTGTTTTTGTTTATTTTGAGCCTGTGGTTTGTCCCACACAAGGCTAACAGAGGTTAAGTGACTTGCCCAAAATCACAGCTAGTGTCTGAGGTCAGATTTGAATTCAGAACCTTCCTGACTCCAGGCCCAGCACTCTGTGCACTGAGCCACCTAACTGCCGCCATTCAGTTTCTAGGTAGCTCTAATTCTTTAAGGTCCAGCTAAAATTCTGCCTTTCTATGAAGTTTTCATTAACCACTCTAGGACATATCTATTTCTCCTTTTTTAAATATTTGCTGTTTTTATATTCCATTTGTTTTTATTGTATATCTAATAAAATTTACATTGAAAAATAAACACATTTTGGGGCAGCCAGGTGGTACAGTGAGTAGAGCACTGGCTCTGAAGTCAGGAGGACCTGAGTTCAAATCCGGCCACAGAAACTTGACACACTTACTTGCTGTGTGATTTTGGGCAAGTCACTTAACCCTAATTGCGCTCCCTTCCCCCCTCCAAAAAAAAAACCCTATCAAAAATAAACACATTAAAATGTTGGCACCAACAGAAAGATTACAAAAGTATACTTCTTGCACCTAGTAATTGTGTTCACATCAATCTAATTCTACTTTTAAAATTGCATTAACATAGTTTTCTATTTTTTTGTGTATTTCTAATAATTTTCATTCTTAATGGCAACATACACTCTATTGCACAAATGCATTATACCTGTCTAAACATTCCATTTTTGCTGGGCATTGGCGTTTGAGTTTTTGATATTACATATTGTTACACCCAAATTGAAGCCCACCATTAATCCCCTTTGAGCCCACCATTAATCCCCTTTATATTCTTGTCTTTGTCTCTGCTCTACACTCTGTAATGGCTTGAAACAGCTTAAGGCATAGTTCTGGGTAGATTGCCCAAGGCTAGCCCCCTGACCCACCCCCCCTTCCTCCTGATTCAGCATTCCGTATATTCTCTCTGCATCAGCATTATGTGCGAGGATCAGTTTCAGAGTACGGTAAAAGTTTATCTTAAGGAGAAACCCCGCTGTTACCACATAGCCCCCCACCCTGGGTTATGGTGCAACTATTCTGCTGACCAAGCTAGGTCCCTCCACTCAGACCATAGCTGATCAAGTAGGGGTTACTTTTCTGGGAAATTCCACCTGATACCCTCCACCCAGTTATAGGAAACTGATCAGGACCTAAGAGGGACCCCTTTGTCACAAGATGGTTGCACCCCTGTATCCTTGCGCCATATTCCCAAATTCGCTCTGAGCTATGGATCCAACCAATGGCTGATTTTTGCCTCTGTGTATCATTGCTTCTGCTAGGGACCCTCCCTAATTGTGTAATTGTGGTTTTTGCCTTTATAAGCATTGTAGTCCCTCAGTTCAGGGCTGCCTGATTTGAGTGCATACTCCAGGTAGTCATGCGCTTGATCAATAAGTCCACACTTAAATTTACCTTGAACCCAGGTCTTGTCTCGCTGTTATTTTCTACACAACAGTATATCATTGCTACACACATTTTTTTTTTGTTCAAATAGACCTTCTTCATCTCCTTTTAGAATTATTTCCTTTAGATATAACCTCAATATTGAAGGGTTCCATTATAATGTTGATGTAATGGTTGAAAGAGAATGTTGTAGTTATGCTACCAAGATTGGACTTTTATCCTGAAGGTGTTGGCAACTTCTCAACTTAGATCTGGGTCTTTACATCCTCTGGGAGAGTAACTCCTCCCATCATGGTCGGTTAGCCTGGAGGTCAATAAACTTAGAAGCAGGGCTAAATTTTAAGACTAAAATGTTTAATTAGTACCAGCTCATGGGCAGTTGCCAGGTGGCTGTAACAACTCCACAGAACAAAGAGAGATAAAACTGTTCAGTGTTTTATACAGCCTTAGGGCGGATGACAAAAGAAACCAGTTAGGTGAAGCTACTCAACCACTTTCCTCATTTGTGAAGTTAAGTAATAGTGACAGAATGTTTTAATTGTCTGAAACTTATTTCTGTCTATGTTAACAAGTGTGGTTCTAGAGTTTGTTTTGAGTTTCTAGTGGATAATCTCATGAGGCCTTCTTGGTGGGTCTGGAGGTTTCTAGTTAATCTCATCCAAATATCTTGGTGGGACCTCCCTTTGAGATGGATTCAGAATAGAATACAGACTGAAGGTCTGTCCTAATTTGAAAACAACCCTTTCTTTGACCTCTAAGGTTATTATTTCTAGGGAGTAGGTGTTGTCCCCAAACACACAGCACACAAGTTTTATTACCTTTACATAGGTAATGAGAGGAGTGTCCAGTTTTTGACCAGGATAATAAACCAACGAAAACTGTATTTTGTGAAGATTAATATAGCAGCAACATGCAGTAGGGAGAGCATATATACACTGTTTTATCTGAGTACATTTTTCAGAGCCAAGGAATAATCCTGAACAGCACAGATCACAGAGTACTCTTACAGGAGGCTTTGTATTTGATACTTTCTGCTTCTCAGGCACTAAGCCCCATACACCACCAATACTTAAAATCAAAGAAATTTTCACAGGAAATTTGATTTCTTATCTATATACTTTCACCTGGAGGCACATTTCCTAATCTAAAAACTCTTCCTTCTGCTTTTTTGTCTTTTATTACTTTTTTTTAAAAATCACTTTTGTTCTCCTCTACCCAGTTTTGATTCCTTCCTGTTTTTTTTCCTTTTTCTGTCACCATTTTTTCCCCTAAGAATAGGTCATACATGAAAGATACTTTTCAAATCATGTTATTTTTGTTTTTTCCTCTCTGCATCCTTTGAGAAATGAGGAAAAAGTATAATTGAAACAAGGAAAAAAAAGATTCAGAGTGAGTGCAAGGAAAATTATTAAGGGTAACAACTATTGAAATGAGGTAATGCTTCAACATAAGTACTGAAGAATTCTGAATACATCAAGACAGTAAAGAAATATTTGAAGGGAAGAAAGGGCCACTCTAGGAAGTTTGTATTCAGGTAACACCTCCACCTGAGGCTTCTTTGCTTGGTAGCTACTTATTCGGGGCCATCTCTACTCATGCTGATCGATATCTGGCCACCAAACCCAAATGGCCCCAGAGGAGAAAGTGAGGCTGGTGACTTCGCACAGCCCCTCCTCACTTAAATCCAATTCACTTGTAAGCCATGACATCACTTTCCTGATGCCATACATTGTCCTCTTCAAGAACGAAAGACAAACGACAACCTGTGAGTAGTACCAGCCACCTCACTGGGGACCCAACTGGCCAGTTGCAGTGGGGCAATAAAGTCCCTCCCCTCCCTCTCTTTCTTTCTTTCTTTCTTTCTTTCTTTCTTTCTTTCTTTCTTTCTCTCTCTCTCTCTTTCTTTTCTTTTTTCTTTCTCTTTCTTTCTTTCTTTTCTTTTTTCTTTCTTTCTTTTTCTTTTTTCTTTCTTTCTTTCTTTCTTTCTTTCTTTCTTTCTTTCTCTTTCTTTCTTTCTTTCTTTCTCTCTCTCTCTCTTTCTTTTCTTTTTTCTTTCTCTTTCTTTCTTTCTTTTCTTTTTTCTTTCTTTCTTTTTCTTTTTTCTTTCTTTCTTTCTTTCTTTCTTTCTTTCTTTCTTTCTTTCTTTCTTTCTTTCTTTCTTTCTTTCTTTCCTTCTTTCCTCTCTGTGTCTCTCTGTCTCTCTTCTCTCTCCTTTCTTCCCTCCTCTCCCTCTGTCCACATAGGGAATCAAACCCTTACCTGGGAGTGCTCTGCCCAAAGGAATATAAATTTTGATTGCTAAAACCTCGCAAGATCTTGGGGTTTATGGGCTAGATTTCTTTTTTTAATGACCATGTCTTAAACCAGCCCTGCACAACTTGCAGCCTACTTTGCAGCATACCAAAGGATTTCAGGTAACTTGTGAAAAATGTGGAGGAAAACATCTTTTGTGTGTAGAGGCAATTCTTTGGTATGCTGTAAGCCCAGGCTGCAAATTGTGAAGGCCTTCCTTAAACCCAAATCACTCTGGCTCTCATTGATTGGCCAATAACAGGGCCCAGCCCAAGCCCACTTAGTGATCATTGTTTGGGCCCTGATGCCTCTGAGAGAATGTAAATGGTAACTGTTTCTGTTTTGGCCAAAAACTCTAAGGGTCATATCCTCCCAGATGGATTTTTTTTTTTTTGATTAGGTAAGAGAGGCCATTCTTTGTCTCATTTCTTACCTATTCTTAATCACTGAATGGTGGTTGCCTCAAAGTGCGACCTGTTAAAAAACCTTAGCTTAAAAAGGCCAAGGTCTCCCACTACATCCAGGGCCATCTCCAGTCATCCTGATCTGTATCTTGCCACTGGACCCAGATGTCTCTGGAGGAGAAAGTGAGGCTTGTGACTTGGCACAGCCCTCCCTCACTTAAACCCAATTCACTTGTGTGTCATGGCCTCACCTCCCTGATGTCACGGTCCTCTTCTAGAATGAAGGACAAATAACAACAGTCTCTGCAGCAGCTGTCCTCTTAGTCTGCAGTTCGATTTCATAAATATTAAGTACCTCCTCTGTGGCAGATACTGTGACCAACAATGCATTAGTGTCCCAATTTTCCCACATCTTCTCCAACATTTATCATTTTCCTTTTCAGTCATATTAGCCAATCTGATAGGTGTGAGGCAGGACCTAAGAGTTGTTTTAATTTGCATTTCTCTAATCAATAGTGATTTAGAGCATTTTTTGGTGACTATAGATAGCTTTAATTTCTTCCTATGAAAACTTCCTGTTCATATCCTTTGACCATTTCTCTACATTGACTCAGTTCTCTACATATTTTAGAAATAAGTTGCCCTCCATTTTCTAATCTATCAGATGAGGCGCTTAGACTAAATGCTCTATAAGGATGCTGTCAGCAGCATAGTACAGTGTAAAGAGTTCTGGGTTTGGAGGTTACAGGACCTGGATTCAAATCTTAGCAGAAAATACTATGTGACTGTTGGCCCAGTTGCTTTCTCTGGCCATTAAGTTTATTTATGTGTAAAGTGAGAGGGTTGGACTGCATGACCTCTGAGGTTCCTTTTAGCTCTGAATTTATGATTCTAGGATCCCTAAATACAGTCCCCACTTTCAAAAAATTTATAGTATGGTTTAAGCCAGAAGTAAGAGGCAGCTAGGTGGCTCTGTATGGCTAGAGTATTGGACCTGGGGTCAGGAAGACTTGGGCTCAATTCCAGCTACAGAGACTTAAAATGTTTAGGTAAACCTGGCCAAATCACCTAACAATTACCTCATCTGTAAAACGGGGAAAATAGTAGTATCTAGAAGATTTAGGTTCAAATCCAGCCTCGGACATCCACTAGCTGTGTGGCCTCAGTTTCCTCAGCAGTTTCACCTCTGTCTGCCTCAGTTTCCTCATCTGTAAAATGGGAAGGACCTATCTTCCAGGGTTGTTTAGAGAGGATAAAATAAGATTATAATGGTAATATTTATAAAGTGCTTTGCAAATCTTAAAGTTCTATATTAAAGTGCTAGTATTTACTAGCTGTTATTATTAGCCATGGAGAGACAACCATGACAATATTAAGCAATCAGTTAATTAAGTGATAAGCTACTTACTCATTTTGCAATTATTAAATTTACAAAATTAAATACTTAAAAAAAAACCACAACCCAATATTGTAAGGGCTTGGCAGGGGAGGGGGAGGCTACTGCATTGCTTATGCCTATACCTTGCTGGCAGCAGGTTAGTTTTGTTGTAATATTTCTGGATGTCATCCCGCAGTGCTTTACCAGTGCCTGGAGGTTAACCCTAAGATTTAGGGCTGGAAACACCTTAAAGATTAATATCCTCATTTGACATATATGGAAACATAGTTTCAGAGAAGGGATTAGGGTGCAATGAGTGGAAAGAACCCTGGAGTGAGAAGCAGGAAATACGGATTCTGGTATGGACTTCTTGTAACCTTGAGTTTGACCTCTCAATGTCTTACTTCTACACGTGTAAACTGGGGAGTCTGGCTAGATACTTTCCATTTCTGAAAGACCTATGATTGTAAAGTGTTCTCTAGTTACCTCGGGATACACCTATTATCAAATATGTTAGCCATTCTTAACTTGGGGTCCCTGACCTAAATTTTTTTTTCTTGATTTCCTTTGGTTTTATGCATTTAAAAAACATTCTCATGAGAACTGGTCGGCCATCTGGCTTCACCAGACCGTCAAATGGGGTTCATGATACACACAAACATTTAAGAACCCGGCTGTAAACCATTGTGAGCTTACAAGTGAATAGTCAGGCAAATTTCCCTGACTGTAGAAGGTCAATGCCACTTCTAAAAAAAAAAAAAGTCCTTCGGTGGTGGCAAAAATTCAATAGCATGTCAGGGCGGTTTGGTGCCAGTCGGGTGGGTGAACTGAACTGGTTACGCTGGGTCTCTGGGAAAGCAGTGGCAAATTTCTTGGACTCCAGAAGGTCAATGCAACTTCTAAAAAAAAAAAAGATAACTTTGCCGGTGGTAAAAATTCACTGGGCGGTCCGGTGCTAGCCAGGTGGGTGAACCGAGGTGGTTTACTCCGAGGCTCGGCCAAAGCAGAGGAGCCAGGTGGCACGACTTTGGGTACTTTACAAAACACCGTTTAAATTACTTGCTAGGGCATCATCGGATTCTGCTCCCTGGCCGGCTCTCGTGGGCACTCATCCCGATGGGGCCACACACTTCGTGGGCCATGCTGGGCTCCTGATTTGGCTGCCTAGGGCTGCCAAACTCCGCTCCCGGAACCCCACGCGCTCACAGGGAATCAGGCAGCTTCCCCACTCCATCCACCCCCTTCCTCCCGGCTCCCCGGGAGTCTCCGACCTGCGCGAGCCCCCGCCCCTCTCCTCCCCACCCCTCCTTTTCCTCCTCCCCCAGAGGGAAGGAGGAGAGGAGGGGGTGGGGGCTGCCGATGTCTCTTTGTGATTGGCCGACGCCCAGGCGCTCCTCCATCTCCGCCCCCTTCGCCCGAGGTGAGAGGTCAGCTCGGGGCGCCGATCCAAAGTAGCGGCCATGGCTGGACTGTGTGTTGGGGCTGTGGTCCTGGTGGCTGCGGGGCGGCGGAACCGGAAGCCCCCGCAGCTGCTCGTGCGGAGTGCGGCGCTGTGGACCCCGAAGGTGAGGAGCGGCGGGGCCTTCTTTCGGCCTTTGGGCTTAGCCGCCCTGCTTTCGGGCTCCTTAGCACCCGGGGCGGGGGTCTGGTCCTTCCTGCTCTGTTAGGGCTCCCTTCCACTCCCCTCCCCGCAGGCTCCGGTTAACTTTGTCCCCCCTCGAGACCCTTATAGACCTCGCATCTAGACTGCATGAGATTTCTCCTCTCCACCCTGCTTGTTTTTATTGCGGTGATGAGGGGAGCCCGGGTGAGTGCCAGCCAGGCTCAGCACTCTGGTGTTCGCACAAAAGACGTGATTTTGTGTGTGTGTGTAGGTGTAGGTGTGTAGAGCAGGTCCAGCTACCCGTAGGAGGAATTGCTTATGTGGTATTTACCTTGGCAAGTCTTACATGTGAAATCACTTTACATTTCCATCTTTTAGAGCAGTTCGCCTTTTAATGGTAAAGAAAATAGTTGATGAAGGCAGAAAGTTAGGAGGGAGCTGCTGGTTTATCTTTTGGAATACGTGTACCTTAGTGATTAAAGCGTCGTTGATAAAGCCAACTTGGATTGCTTCAAAGCCAGTCTGGTTCCAGCTCCTCTAGGGTATTTGTGAAGTGTGTTCTTATAAGATGCTTTTGTGTTTCTTCTGCGTGTCTCCCCTCCCCGACGCCCCTCCAGTATCTATGCCCAGTTTGATTTTTGAAGACTCTAGTTAGCGTGCTAGACGTTCTAGAACAGAGGTGGGGAACTTGCTGCCTCCAGACCACATGTGGTCCTCTAGGCCCTCAGACTGAATCCAGACTTCACAGAACAAATCCCCTTAATAAAAGGATTTGTTCTGTAAAACTTGGACTCAGTCAAAAGGCCGCACCCAAGGACTTAGAAGGGTCCAGAAAAGGTGAGTTAATTGTCTTACTGGACACACCACTGGTCAGCTTACATCTGAAGTATTATGCATGGTTCCTAGTGCTAAATTTCAGAGGATTGCTAATAAACGAGTGTCTAGAGGAGAGCGTTTGGGATGGTGAGGAGTCTGGGAATCATGTCATAAGGAATGTGTCAGGGAACTAGGGCTGTTTTAATGTGGAAAGGGAGGGGGGAGGATTGGAAACATTTCTTCAAACATTTTAAGGACTAAATATTTTAAGGTGGAAGAATAATTACACCTGTTTTTTGTCTCAGAGGTCAGAACGGCAAGTGGAAGAACTTAAGAGCTGGTCAAAAGGAGAAAGGGCCTTCTCCTTAGGTAGATAAATTCCCTATCCCTGGGAATATTCTTCTTGGTTAGGGACAGGTGACCTTTAAGGTCCTTCCCAAGACAAATTCTGAATTGGTGAAATATGTACCAACCTAAGTAGGAGTTAATAAGGAGAGGGAAGGCAGTAGAATTAAGAAGGCCTGAGAAAGGCTTCCTTTAGAAGGTGGGATTTTAGTTGGGATTTAAAGGAAGCCAGGGAAGGCTTTAGGTGAAGGTGAGGAAAAAAGATCATTCCAGGTATGGCTAATGGCCAGAGAAAAGGCCTGGAGCTGAGAGATGGAGTGTCTTATTCATGTTGCAGCAAGGCCAGTGATAAGTATAGGGCAGGGAGTAAGATGCGAAAAGACTGGAAAGGTAGGAGGGAGCTAGATTGTGAAAGGCTTTGAATGTCAAACAGAACATTTTGTATTTGGACTTTGAATGTCAAACAGAACATTCTGTATTTGTTCCTGCAATCAATGAGGAACCAATGGAATTATCGCATAGAGAGGTGACATGGTTGAACTTGTGTTTTGGAAAAATCACTTTGGTGACTTAGTGGAGGATGGATTGGATTGGGGAGAGACTTGAGATAGGCAGATCCATCAGCAGGGTAGTGAAATAGTCTAGGTGTGATTTGATGGCGACCAGCACCAGAGTGGTGGCAGAGAAGAGGGGCATGTTCAAAGGGAAGGTGGTTAGCAGTAACATAATGAGTTTAGTTTTGTACATACTAAGTTTCAGATGTCTGTCAGACATCCAGTTTGAAATGTATGGGAGACTTGGAGATACGAGATTGGAGGTCAAGCCTGAGAGGTTGGGGCAGGATAAGTAGATTTGAGAATTATCCACATAGAAATGGTAATTAAATCCATGGGAGCTGATGAGATCACCAAGTGAAATAGTATTTATCGAGATAGAAGAGAAGGCGGCCTAGGACAGAACCCTGTTTTTAAAAACCTTTTTAAAAAGGTTTGACAAATTATGAAAAGATTAGTGTATTTTTCTTAATGCCAAAATAGAAATAGAGCCCTCCAAATATTGGCAGTTTAAGTACATAGTACAGCTGGATTGTGGAAAATTTGGAGTAATATTTTAAGAACTAAATTGAGAACTTATGTATTCTAATGAATTTCAAGACTAGTCATTAAACAGAAATGACAGTGCTCAGTGGAAAGACAAATTAGCTGTGAGATAATAGCTGGCTAGACCCTGAGAGAAGGTCAGAAAAGTCTTCTTCTGGTCTGGCATGATTCTGTTTAATAGGTGGGACCCATGGATAGGGAAAAGGAGGAAGAAAACAGGTACTGTATTATTTCCTTTCTTAAACTTACTGATCTTGCCCATTAACTCCCAGTACTGTAATTTAAGGAGGCAATTTAAAAAGTTCTTTAGAAAAGGTGTACTTCCCCCCCCCCCTTTTTTTTTTTGCATAGTGGCTTTATTATTTGAAATAAGTAGATGTTTGAAAACAGATTGTTGGACTCCTTGGAACTCTTAAAAATGTAGAGGGTCCTGGGTCTCTTCATGCCATACTTCCTATTGTTACTTTTGAAAAAAGATTAACTGGAAAACAACTAAGAAACTTTCAACTGAGTTTTATAATACAGGGTGTCCTTAAAGTCTGGACACATAGGAAATCTCATTAACATCTCATTAACTGTTTTGCCTAAGACTCTGTGTTGTTCAGTGACTTCTTTTTCTGGGGTATGCTAAAGGAGAAGGTGAATGAAAATGAAAATGAAAATCACAGATGCAGCACACTTGATTGAATGCATAAAGAGTGAATGTGCTAAAATTGACAGCAATGTGGAGTTACTGCATCCAGTTCACGTGAATCTTGCAAAGCACATCAACTTTTGCATCACTATTATTTGTTAATATTCCAATTAAATAAAATGTTGAAAATTTCATTCATTTCATTTCTTGAAAATATGCATTTTTGCCTGTGTGTCCAGACTTTAGGAACGCCCTGTATTGTGGTTAATATTTGACTTTTAGTTCTAGCCATATATGTTTCTCATGTAAGTTTCTTGTTCTGGAAAATAAATTCTGTTATTGTAGAAGCAATGGGCTACCTGCCAGAAAATCATTTTGTATACTTTTACTCTATCTCTTTTGGCTCTGTCTTTAACCACTCCCTCAGTTTCTGTTGTCAGCACTTCATCTTTTTTCCCAGTTCCTTAATATGGATATATTTTTAGTTCTCTTCTTTTTACCTTGGTAATCTCATTCATGACTACACCTTCAGTTGCCATGCAGTTGACTTTTTGGCCTTTCTTCTGAAGACCAGACATATATGTCCAAATGCCTTCAGGACAGTACCTTAAACTCAACCTGTCTAAAACTGAGAATTTCCTCCCCAAATTTGCTTCTCCTTCTGATTTCATTTTTCTATTCATACTTCTATTCCTATAGACATTCCAGTTTCCCAACTCTTCCCTCTTCCTAACCATTTATGTCAGTTAGTTACCCTGTGGTAACATGTCAGTCTCTGAAAAATTTCTTGTGTACTTGCTTTTCATTTCATTCCTACTACTACCCTTGTAGTACAAGTCCTGATTACTACCCACCGGAGGGATTTAATACTCTCCTGACAGATCTTCCTACCTCTCTTGTTTGGTCTGTCTGCTTTTTTCTATATATATCACAGCGGAAATGATCTTTTCTTCTTCATAGATCTGACTGTGCCGCTCTTCTGCAGAAATCTTCAGGGTCTCCTTATTGTCTGTCAAGTAAAGTTCAGACTCCTTTGGCTGGTAATCAGGGTCTGTCTTCCATGATATGTGTTCACTGTACCTTTTGAGAATGATTTTGTTTCTACTACCTGACATTATACTTCAGCCAAACTGGTTTACTCTTTTTTTCCAAATTTCCCAGATACCCTTCCTTCTGCATCTCTGTCCTTGTTACTATGTTTCCTATGCCTGAAATGGGATCCCTACCCCTATTTATTTAATTGCTGCCTGTCTTTTAAAGTTAAACTCAGATGCCACCTCCTTTATGATATCTTTCATAACTGTTCCCTTCACCTCACGCTTTGTTTTTTAAAAATTTTAAGTTAAATGTTATTTTTTGTATTAACAGAAACTTTTTTTTTCTCTTCTTCCTAGACCTCACCTCAATAGGAAAGAACACAAATTCTACACCTAACATTTTCCTTGGAGACATAAAATGTACTTTATTAAATATCAAATACATATATTGTATAATATTATGTATTATAATTATCTGTGTTTGCATGTTATCTGTAAATCAGCTTCATGGTAGCAGAGACAGCTATATTGGACATTTCTCCTGTTCTGGTACTCTTCACACAGTTGGTGCTTATAAAATTTTTGTTAAATGAATGCTATGCTAAACATTCCACATTAACTGAATTTTTAAAAATGATATTTTAATTTTTCCCCAATTACATGATTAACCGAATTAAAAAAAATTACACTTTAAATCAGTTGAGCACTCTTGTAGCTAGAAGATACCTCATAAAATATGTATGATCTTTTTTTTTATCACAGGTAACTTATTTTAACTTGGTAACTTTCAAAACAAATTTCAATATTGAGATTCAGATTAGGAAATTTTGACCTCTTTCCCTCTTCCTTTAGGAAAACCATATAGATTTAGTTTGACAGGAAAGTTTTTTAGTTTTTTGACTATATTATATGAACTTAAAACTCTTGGGGAAGTTTTAGAACTGACCCATTTTTCCTGGAGATCAGGGCCAGTTGACATTTCTTCTTGCTTACTTCTTATTTAGTCAGTTATGAAATCCTGTCAGTTTTGCCTCTGAAATTTCGGCAAGGTACTCTGAAGGTAAGACAGGAAGAAGCATATCCCAGGCAAATCTAATCACCAAAAAGTGCCTTGACTGTCATCTTCCCTTAGACCCAAATGGAGACAGTCCAGGACCTTGAAGCCAAGAGCCTTGGGAGTAGCAATATTTCTAGGCCAGTGTCTACTTTCATCATCCTGGAAGCAATTCCTGTGGAGATACAGCATGGTAATTGCTCCTGCAGGCATTATAGCCACATTTAAGGAAAACTCAGAAAAGAAAATTCTTGCCACTAAAGCCCTTTACACAGTCAAATACTTGAACATTAGGCCCTTGTTTGCCAGCATTTGAATACAGGTTCCTTGAGGACAGAGATTATATTTCACTTTGCTTCTATTTCTAAATTTATAACCTCAGCGCTCAGTACTTAGCACAGTGCCTTCTATGTAGTAAGCACTTAATAAATGCTGGTTGATAAGACTTGTTGACTTGTTTAGAATTCTGCACTGGCTCTCAATCACTGACAAGGTAAAGTTCAGACTCTTCTACCTGCCATTCAAAACCATCTTTGGTCTCCCACCCTATATCTTTGGCTTTATCGTGCACTATTTTTCCTGCAGTAGAATGATTGCTTTCTCCTGTGTCTTCAGATTTTTTTTTGCCTCCATATTTTTTGCTTATGCTTTATCCATTGTTTGTTGTGACTCTTTTTTTTGTTATCAAATTCCTTCCTATCCCTTATTTAACTTAATTTTTCTTTTTGAGACTAGATTTATCTATCTTGCCTAGGTTGGAAGGGCAATAGCCATTCATGGACTAGATGCCACTGCTATCTGCGGCAAAGCTTTAACCTGCTCTGTTTCCAAACTAAGTTGGTTCGCTTGTCCTTAGGAAATCTGGTGGCCCCTTGACTCCCAGGGCCTTCTCTTGTTGGTACTGATTTTAATTTGGATAGTTAATTTGCTTAGCTTTATTCTAGCTCATTGATCCACCAGCTTTATCCTACTCATTAGCAGGGATTACAGACTTCTCATGCTTTAAAAGCAATTTAAATGTCATCTCTTGGAGGAATCCTTCCCTGTTTGACCTGCCCTAGTTGGTAATGACCTCCCCCTACCCCTGACTTTCCCAGGGACTTCATCTATCCTTCTTATATAATTATATATTATTTTGTATGATAATTTACATATATCTTAAACACCATACTGGATTGGAAGTGTCATGACAATTGGGATGCTTTTTTGGCAAGCTTCATAATGTATGCATGGTCTTCTGAACATGGTAGGAACTTAATAAACATTTTATTTAATTGATGGAAACTAGCACCAGACTGATACATACTAGGCATGGAGAATTCAGTAAGCTGTTTACTCCATTCTGGCTACTTGACTCATGTTTTTGGTTGTTGAAGGATTTTAATGTCTTTTAAAAAAATTTCTTATTTTTTCTCAAATGTAAAAACAATTTTTCACATCGGTTTTTAAAAAAAATTTTAAGTTCCAAATTCTGTTCCTCCTTCCTCTTCCCTGATACAGATTATAAATGTGCAGTCATGCAAAACTATTTCCATATTAGCCATGTTGCAAAAGAAAACAGACCAAAAAAAGGAATAAAAAAGAAAAATAAAGTAAAAAAAGTATGCTTCAATTTGTATTCAGACTCCCATCAGTTGTTTCTGTGGAGATAGATAGCATTTTTCATAAGTCTTTTGGCATTGTCTTGGATCGTTGGGCTGAGAATAGCTGAGTCATTCTCAGTTGATCATTGTACAATATTGTTGATAATGTATACAATGTTCTCCTGGTTCTGCTCACTGGGCTTTGCCTGAGTTCACTTAAGTCTTCCCAGGTTTTTCTGAAAGCATCCTTTTTATCACTTCTTATAGGATAATAGTATTCTATTACAATCATATACCACAACTGTTTCAGCCATTCCTCAAATGATGGGCATCCCTTCAATTTCCAATTCTGTGCCACTGCAAAAGAGCTGCAATAATTTTTTTTTTTTTTTTTTTTTACAAATAGGTACTTTTTCCTTTTTGTTAATCTCCTTGGGATATAGACATAGTAATGGTATCTCTGGGTCAAAGGTATGCACAGTTTTATAGCCCTTTGCGTAGAATTCCAAATTGATCTCCAGAATTGTTGCATCAGTTCATAACTCCACCAAGAGTGCATTAGTGTCCCAGTTATCCCACATCCCTTCCAACATTTGTCATTATCCTTTTCTGACATATTGGCCAATCTAATAGATGTGAGGTTGTACCTCAGAATTGTTTTAATTTGCATTGCTCTAGTCAATAGTGCTTTAGAGCATTTTTTATACGAATATAGATAGCTTTGATTTCTTCTTCTGAAAACTGCTTATTGATATCCTTTGACTATCAATTAGAAAATGACTTGTATTCATACAAATTTGACTTAGTTCTCTACATATTTGAGAAATAAGGCTTTTATCAGAGAAATTTGCTATAAAAATGAATTGATTTTGTTTGTGCAAAACCTTTTTAATTTAATGTACTCAAAATGATCCGTTTTATATCTTACAGTGCTCTCTATCTCTCTTCTGGTTATAAATTCTTCCCTTATTCATAGATTTGACAGGTAGAATATTCCATGCTCCCCTAATTTGCTTATTATGTTACCATTTATATCTAAGTCATGTACTGGTTTTGCCTTTATTGTGATATATAGAGATGTTGGTCTATAGTTATTTTCTGCCAATATGCTTTTTAGTTTTCCTAGCAATTTTTGTCAAATAGTGATTTCTTGTCGCAAAATCTTGGCTCTTTGGGTTTGTCAAACACTAGATTACCATGGTCATTTACTACCGTGTATTATGTGTCTTACCTATTCTACTGATACGCCACTCTATTTCTTAGCCAGTACTGGACTGTTTTGATGATTAGTGCTTTGCAATATAATTTGAGATCTGGTACAGCTAAGCTAACTTCCTTCATACCTTTTTTCATTGATTCCTTTGATATTCTTGATCTTATCTTCTCCCAAATGACTTTTGTTGTTATTTTTTCTAGCTCTATAAAACAATTTTTTGGTAGCACGATAGATATGGCACTGAATAAGTAAATTGACTTAAAGTTATTTTTATTGTATTGGCTCGTCCTACCAATAAGCAATTAATATTCCTCCAGTTATTTAGATCTTACTTGTCTGTGTGAAACATGTTTTCTAATTTTGTTCATATAGTTCCTAGGTTTGTCTTGGCAGGTAGACTCCCAAGTATTTTGTATTTTCTGCAGTTATTTTATATGGAATTTCTCGTTTTATCTCTTCCTGCTAGACTTTGTGGTAATGTATAGAAATTCTGATGATTTATGGGGTTTATTTTATATCCTGAAACTTTGCTAAAGTTGTTAATTATTTCAGTTTTTTAGTTAATTCTCTAGGATTCTTGAAGTGTACCATCATATGGTCTGCAAAGAGTAATAGTTTATTTTCTTATTGCCCATTCTAATTCCTTCAATTTCTTTTTCTTCTCTTATTGCTATAGCTAGCAATTCTAGTACAATATTGAATAATAGTGGTGATAGTGGGCATCCTTGCTACATCTCACATCTTATTGGGAAAGCTTCTAGCACATCCCTATTACAGATTATGCTTGCTAATGGTTTTAGATACATACTACTTATTTTTTTTTTGGAGCATTTAAAAAGTTTTATTCATATTTCATATTTACATTACCTTTAGATTAATCCTACTTTGGGAAAGGTTTTTATAATGAATAAAACAGTGAAATAAAATTATGAAATTGCAATCAACCCTTATCAACATTCCCCCATCACTTTTTAAAAATTAAGAGAGAGGGGTGGAGCCAAGAAGGTGGCTGGAAAGCAGGGACGCACTTAAGCTCTGCCCCAAATTCCTCCAAACACCTGTAAACATGGCTCTGAACAAATTATAGAGCTGCGGAACCCACGAAATAGCAGAGGGAAGTAGATCTGTAGCCTAGGACGGCCTGGATGGTCGCTGGGAAGGGTCTATCGTACAGTACTGGGAGTACAGTGCTGCCCAGCATGGGCCGTGCTAGGACAGACCAGACCGGGAGTTGGGCGGGCCAAGCCTGAGGGCCATGAATCATTGAGCTGTGGCAGTTACCAGACTTCTCAACTCACAAACGCAAAAGACAGTGGAGCAGGTTAGTGGGAAAACTGCTGGATAGGGATGAGAGTGGTCTGCCCCCAGCCCTGGTAGTGGCAGAGGTAGTGCAGCAGTGGCAGCGGTGGCAGTAGCAGGAAGCTCCTATGGCTGCTTCCAGAGCTCCAGCATCAGCTGCTTTTGGAGTCCCTGGCTCACACAATGGGAGGAATCAAGCTGCAGACCAGAGTGGGAGTACAAGGAGCACTTTGCTGGCGCAGAGGCAGGTTCTTTTGCTGTGCCGTGCTTGGATCTGGGTCACGATCTGGTTCGTGGTTCTTGGGGAAGGAGGAGTGCTGCTATGGGAGAGCTTGCGGTGACAGTGGAGTAGAAATAGCTCTGTAAACAGCAACGCAACCCCTAAGGCTTGGGACAAAGTACTCTCTATAAGCAGTCATACCCTGACAAAAAGCTCAAAGGTCAAGTAGTTGGCTGGGAATGTGAACAGGTAGCACAAAAGGACTCAGACTCACACTCAAGACTCTAGAATATTTTTTTGGTGACAAAGAAGGTCAAAACCTACAGCCAGAAGTCAACAAAGTCAAAGAGCCTACATCAAAAGCCTCCAAGAAAAATATGAATTGGTCTCAGGCCATGGACGAGCTCAAAAAGGATATGGAAAAGCAAGTAAGATAAGTAGGGGAAAAATTGGGAAGAGAAATGAGAGTGATGCAAGAAAACCATGAAAAACAAGTCAATGACTTGCTAAAGGAGACCCAAAAAAAATATTGAAGAAAATAACACCTTAAAAAATAGACTAACCCAAATGGCAAAAGAGCTCCAAAAAGCCAATGAGGAGAATAAGGCCTTGAAAGGCAGAATTAGCCAAATGGAAAAGGAGGTCCAAAAGACCACTGAAGAAAATACTACCTTAAAATTTAGATTGGAGCAAGTGGAAGCTAGTGACTATATGAGAAATCAAGAAATTATAAAATAGAACCAAAGGAATGAAAAAATGGAAGACAATGTTAAATATCTCATTGGAAAAACCACTAACCTGGAGAATAGATCCAGGAGAGATAGCTTTTTTTAAAAATTTATTTATTGATTTTTTGTTTACCACACACGATTCTACATAATTTTGAGTTCCAGATTTTCTCCCCTCCTTCCCCCCTCCCTCCCCAAGACGGCCTGGAATCTCATATAACTACCATGTATAACTTCGCATTGAATTAATTTATACACTAGTCAAGTTGTGGAGAAGAATTATGACCAATGGAATGAATCATGAGAAAGAAGAGACAGAACCAAAAAAAAAAACAACCCAAAAACAAAAACAAAAGAGAAGCAAAAAAGGCGAGCATGTAGTGCTCCTCAATCTGTATTCAAACTTCACAGTTCTTTCTCTGGATGAAGATAGCATTCTCCATCGTGAGTCCCCTGGAGTTGTGCTTGCACCTTACGTTGCTGAGAAGAGCAAAGTATGTCAGGGTTGGTCCTCATGGAGTCCATATATCTGTGGTTGTGTACAATGTTCCAGGAGAGATAGTTTAAAAATTATTGGACTACTTGAAAGCCATGATCAAGAAAAGAGCCTAGATAGCATCTTTCAAGAAATTATCAAGGAAAACTGCCCTGAGATTCTATAACCAGAGGGTAAAATAGAAATTGAAAGAATCCACTGATCATCTCCTGAAAAAGATCCCCAAAAGAAAAACTTCTAGGAGTATTATAGCCAAATTCCAGAGTTCCCAGGTCAAGGAGAAAATATTGCAAGCAGCCAGAAAGAAACGATTTGAGTGTTGTGGAAACAATCAGGGTAATACAAGATCTAGTAGCTTCTACATTAAGGGATTGAAGGGCTTGGAATATGATATTCAGGAGGTCAAAGGAGTTAGGATTAAAATCAAGAATCACCTACCCACCAAAACTGAGTTTAAGGCTCCAAGGCAAAATAGGGATTTTCAATAAAATACAGGACTTTCAAGCTTTCTCAATGAAAAGACCAGAGCTGAATAGAAAATTTGACTTTCAAATACAAGAATCAAGAGAAGCATGGAAAGGTGAACAAGAAAGAGAAATAAGGGACTTAACTAAAGTTGAACTGTTTTGTTTACATTCCTACATGGAAAGATGATTGCCACCAGCAGCTGTGGTGCCAAAATGGCTGGAGATGGCTGAGTGCCCCAGAGAGTGAAAAGAAAACATGGGCCAGGTGGAAGAGTAAAGAACAGCTTCATTTATTAAACTGAGGGACAGGGCTTATATACCCTTTTAGGCAAGCAGAATCAACAAATCCAAGCGCGAGGCATTTGCATAATGCATGACTTCCTTGTGCTTTTGTTCCCTTTTTACCGTAAACAATATTGTGTTAATAATAGCCCACAGGTGGTATTTAGCACATGCGTGCCATGGGGTTTTTGGAGAGAGCATGTGTGTACAGAGGAGGCTTGAAGAGCCTTCATCCTGAGCAGCACATGTACGCTGGAGGTGGGGAGGCAGAGCCCATGTGTGAAGTTATCAGCCCAAGGGCAAGAACAGGCCTCTGGCCTGTATCTTATCCAAGAATGGACTTTCTCACAGCTGGCCCTCTACAGATGATGTGTGTAATTTATGAGACCTTTCTCAGTATTAGGGTAGTGGAAGGGGATATACACATATATAGACAGAGGGCACAGGGTGAGTTGAATCTGAAGGGATGATACCTAAGAAAAGGGGTGAGAGAGGAATATATTGAGAGGGAGAAAGGGAGAGATAGAATAGGGTAAATTATCTCATAAAAGTGGCAAGAAAAAGCAGTTCTGTTAGAAGGGAAGAGGGGGCAGGTGAAAGGAAATGAGTGAATCTTGCTCTCATTGGATTTGATTTGAGGAGGGAATAACATACACAGTCAATTGGGTATCTTACCCCACAGGAAAGTAGGGGGAAAGGGATAAAAAAGGGGGGATAACAGAAGGGAGGGCAGATAGGGGGAGGAGGTAATCAAAAGCAAACACTTTCAAAAAGGGACAGGGTCGAGGGAGAAAGTTGAATAAAAGGGGACAGGATAGGATGGAGGGAATTATAGTTAGTCTTTCACAACATTATTATTGTGGAATGTTTTACATAATGATACATGTGTGGCCTATGTTGAATTGCTTGCATTCTTAGGGAGGGTGGGTGGGAAGGGAAGAGGGGAGAGAATTTGGAACTCAAAGTTTTAAAAGCAGATGGTCAAAAAAAAAGTTTTTGCATGTAACTGGGAAATAAGATATATAGGGAATGGTGGCAGAGAAATCTTTCCTGCCCTATAAGAAAGTAAGGGGAAAAGGGATGGGGAGTGAGTGGAGTGACAGAAGGGAGGGCAGACTGGAATGGGGCAATCAGAATATATGCCATCTTGGAGTGGGAGGGAGGGTAGAAATGGGGAGAAAATTTATAACTCAAAATCTTGTGGAAATCAATGTTGAAAACTAAAATATTAAATGATAAAATATGAAAAAAAGAGAAATCTATTTTAACAAACATGCATAATAAAATTCTAATTCCCACAACGGTTGAATGAAAAAATAAAAAAAAAAGGTCTCACTGTATACTCCAGGTGTTTCACATCTGTCTTAATTCTGCAATGGATAGCATGTTTTACCACCAGTCCTCTGCAATTACAGGTAGTCATTTTATTGATCATAGTTTATTCATCTTTCAAAGTTGCTTTTTTTTTAAAAAGTGTTCTTAATTGTAATAAATTCTTTCCTTGGTTCTATTCATTTCATTTTTAATCAGTTTATAAGAATCTTCACAATTGTTCACTTTTATAGTATTGATGCTAAGGAATAAACTTCTTCTGGTTCTGCTTCACTCTGCATTGGTTCAAGCAAGTCTTTCCATTTAAAATAAATAATTTTTATTGATGTTTTCTGTTTCTTACATGACCATAGTATCCCATGTATGGTTTCCCACTTTATCTCACCTTAAGAGCCATCCTGTAAAACACATAGTGGTTTGTTTGGTTTTTAGAGAGGAAAAAAATAAGCATAATTGGTTGATAGATTGAGAAAGCCCCAAAACATGTGCAGTGTGTAACATCTGTGGACCTCCCACTGCCACCAAGTTGTAGGTAGGGGGTGTCTTCTCATATCTCTTCATTAGAGTCCCAATTGATCTTTGTAATTTTGTTATGTTTACTTTTGCTTTGTTGGTGGGTCATTGTTCTTTCCATCCATGTCTTTTGGAAACCAACTTCCTCATTCTTGAATTTTCTAAACTCACATAGTTTATTGGGAATAGTCTGTCTCCCATCTGTGGACCATCAATATACCTTATGCTGACTTCCCCCTAGTATGCAGTTCATTGCCTATTACAAAATAAGACAAATTTCTCCCTGCTCCCAAAGTGAAGCACATCACACTATTGGAATAAGAGAATCACAAATGGGGGTCAGGAACTGGGATTCCCCTTTGTAGAAAGTGTCATGAAGCAAGTGTCATGGTCATGGTCATTGTTATGCTCTGGGATTTCTTCAGCCTAATCTGATATGGGGTCAGTAGTTAGAATATTTTCATTCTTGGAGGAGAGGCCAGTGGACAATATAGTTCAGAGAGGCTCTAAAAAGGAGCTGGTGAATGTATAGTGATGACATCTGCCCTCTATATCATAAAACATTATGTCTCCTGCCTCATAATCCAAAAAGATCCCTACTTTGTAGAATTTTCCTCTTAAGGGAATTCTGGTCCTAGATGTGGTACAGATTATATACTTATTTTGTCTTAGACTCAAAAGCCAATATCCAGTTCAATGTGGCGAAACTTCTTTTTATAGCGGTCTTACGGAGACCAACATCCTGAGCAGAACTGTTTCCCAATGTTACCTCCCAATAATGTCTTCCAAACATGAGGTGCTAGAGTTGCTAGAACAGAACCACATAGATCAGGTCTTTCCACAGTACAATTCAACTTATCCTGTGTATCTCTTCCTCTCATTGTTTTAGTATCTGTGGATATGATGATTCCAGGATGGACAGTTTCAGGATCCAGACTGATTTCCTCATGGAATTTTGCCTTGATTATTTTTCTCTGATTCAGGCTCCTTCTCAAGTGAGGTTGGAGCAATTTGAAGGACTGTGCTACTATGGGCGGTCGTTGATTGGGCCAGAGATTCTTTACAACACAAATTTTCCAGCACTCAGGACATTTAAAACTGTTCCTTCAAGTTGAATGAATGTGCTGGAGGATACAGTCTTTGCAGAAGTTGTGATCCCATTCTATTAAAGTGGCACATGTGAAGGAATATAGGTGGACAGAGCATGTCACTTCTTCGGAAATACTTGAAGTAAGATATGAGGCCACGATTTTTTCTTATGCCTCTGATTTGGGTCTTTCCCTGTGTTTGGAGCTCCCCTAAGGCTCCAAGAAGACTACTTAGCATTTTAAGGAAATATTCCTGGGAGTTTTCATTTTGGGATCTCTTTCAAGAGGTAATGGATAGATTCTTTCTATTTCTATTTCACTCTGGTTCTAGGCTGTTGGGGCAGTTCTCCTTGATAATTTCTTGAAATGTGATATTTAGGCTCTTTTTTTGAACATGGCTTTCAGGTAGTCCAGCAATTCTTAAATTATTTCTCTTCAATCTGTTTTCCAGGTCAGTTGTTTTTCCAATGACATGGTTCACATTTTCTCGTAGTTTTTTCATTCTTTTGATTCAGTTTTATTGTTTCTTGGTGTCTCATGTTGTTATTAGCTTCCACTTGCCCAATTCTAATTTTTAAGGAATTATTTTCTTCAGTGAGCTTTTGTACCTCTTTGTCTGTTTGGCCAATTCTGCTTTTTACAGCTTTTATCTCTTCAGTGGATTTTTGTGTCTCTTACCATTTGGTCAATCTGTTTTTTAAGGTGTTTTTTTTTTCCCTTCAGTATTTTTTCTGTGTGCGTGCGTGCGTGCGTGTGTGTGTGTGTGTGTGTGTGTGTGTCTTTTACCAAGGTGTTGACTCTCTTTTCATGATTTTCTTTATCACTCTCATTTCTTTTCCTATTTTTTCCTTTATCTTCCTTATTTGATTTAAAAAACCCTTTTTTGAGCTCTTCTAGCAATTCTTGTTTGGCTTGTGTCCAGTTCACATTTTTCTTTGAGATATCTGTTTTGATTTGTATTCTTCTGAATTTGTATCTTGATGTTTCCTGCCTTATAGTACTATAGTCAGATTTTTTAGTTATTTACTCATTTTTCTAGCCTATTTCTTGACTTTTAACTTTATGTTAATGTTGGGCTCTCCTCCCAGGGTGGATGTGGCGCTGGCCCAAGCGTCAGGTTTTTTGTGTTGCTCTTTTTAGAGCTGGTTCTGGGGGCCTGTACATTTCCAGTTTTTCACATGTGTTATGATTTAAGAAGAGGTGTGGTCACTGCTCTCCTGGCCTGTGTCTTGTGTAAATGACCACAAGCCTTCTTTCCCACCCTGGATTTATGACCAGGATCTCTACTCCCTTGTGAGCAACCACAAGCCCTCTTTTTCATCCTATTACTCTGACCAGGGACTCTGCTCCTCTGCTCTGGGACTGTGACCCAGAACTGTGTATGGGCAATACACTGGGCCCTGTACCCAGTGCCATCAAATGGTCCCCTGAAATCTTCAGACCAGTTGTCTAACCCTGTGGATAGAGAGATTCCAAACCTGCTGCTGTTGCTGTAGTTGATTCTAAGGCTCAGGGCGGGCTTCCTGGAGGTATGGCCTGTGTTGCACTGTGCTCTAGGCTGTTATCTCCTAAGTTGTCTTGGACAGGAAAATTGTTTTACCCTGACCTTTTGTTGGTTTTGCCCTTACATATTTCCATTTGAAGTGTTATCTTAAGGTTGTTTGGAGGGGGATTTGGGAGAGTTCAGGTGAATTCCTACTTTTACTGTGCCCTCTTGGCTCCACTTGTAGTATTTTAATTTTTAGTTATAGATTAAGTAGTTTATAAAGTCAAAGAATTTTATGTATGGAACGGACCTTAGCATTCTGATCCTAGTTCAGCCTCTCTTGTTTTATAGAGGTAGAAATTGTTGTCCTGAAAGGTTAAGTTATGTTTCCAGTGTCATACAGTTAATTAGTAGAAAAACTGAGCTCAGAGTTAAACAGTGTCTTGATTCCCAGGTCAGTGCTGTTTATTGTACCAGGCATTGTGCTAAGCACTTTAAATTTAATTCTCACAATAACTCTGTGAAGTAGGTGCTGTTAACCCATTTTATAGTTGAGGAAACTAAAGCAGAAAGAAGTTAAGTGGTTATAGCAAGGCGCATTCAGAATACTGATCCTTCCCATCTCATGTAGAAATGTCTCAGATTTTTTTTGGGGGGGCAATATATTTAGCCCTATACCATTTCCTTCTATATTAAAAATGCAAATTACTCATTTGCATACAGTAAAATTAAAATAACATTGCTCTTCAGCAATAGAATGAGCAACACTTTAGTACTATAATTTCTTGGGCTGTCAGATGATTTGGCTGTTGTTATTATGTACTTTGTCACAAATGTGTAATAGTGTGTTTGACTACCTAAACTACAGAGTTAGATGTGTGGAAACTCAGTTCAATGGAGATTTTTTGCACTTTGGAGAAGTGGTTTTTGTTTTTTTAAAATTTAAGTCTTTATCAAATGCATTGCTGATCTCCATCCTGTTCTTTAGTGGCCCCTTTTAAAAAAAAATTCAGTTTATTTGTGATTTTTCTCCTTGTAATTTTGCAAATGAATTTTGCAAAAGTAATTGGAAGTCTTGATTTTAGTACTTAGGTTGGTGAGGATTGTCTACACTAGACCATTCTCGTACTTTCACTTTATTCATACAAATATTACATATTGTACCATTAGCCACTCTATATAACATGCCAAAGAATTAAATATAGGAAGATCCATGTCTTTAATATCAGCATCGTTTTATATTTCTTACAGTGTCAGGGAGCATGTTTGTTTCATTAATACATTTTGTTATCATCACATAAATTTCTGCTACAATGTAAATTTATTAGATTCCCCAGAACTTCTTGGTTTCTGTTTGTTACAAGAATTCATTTGTTTCTAATCTTTGAAAAGTTCCACTTTACTCATAGATGATTCATGTTTACATTTTTTTTGGTGATCCTCTTGGCTTCTCTTAGAAAAATGGGAACAGTGGCATGGTGATCGTACTTGCATTTAAAGAAAGAACAAAATAGCTTTGGTTTGTGGGATGTATTTATTAGAGGTGTAAAGAGAATTCTGATGAGACTTAAGGAGACTTTGAACAAGATAGCAATGGAAATGATGAGGAAGGAGATAGATCTGAGAGAAATGCAAAAGGCGTCCTGAAATAGCAGGATTTGTTGATTGTATATGTTGGATGAAGGAGAAGGAAAAGTCAAAAGATTAAAGTTATGAGCTTGAGTCACTGATTTCCATGTCCATTGGGGTTTTTATTTATGCTGCAGAGGTGGAATAAAAGTTAAATTCCATTACTTTGTCTTTGTTAAAATAAAAACCCTTGCAGTCAGGGTCTATTTGTAGTGTGTGTAGCGCTGTGTTCTCTGGTTTTGAAGACACCATTGCTTTGCAAGTTGGTGGGTGGCTGAACAGTGTGTTCTTCAAATCTCACTTATACATTTCATCTTAACAGATTGCTGATTTTTGTGTATATCCTTTCTTCATTTGTCTGCAGGAGCAGTTTATGTATTGTTATATGTTTCTTATAACGTACACAATGGGAACTCATATGTTAATTATAACATTTTGTAGTTGTAATAGTTTTGAGGGAGATTCTTTGAAAGATCAGTTTTATTTTTTAACTTACCCATTCAGGCATTTAACATTTTCTCATTTCCCTATTTTTCTATTTATAGCCTGTTTTACACCAATCAAGGCAGTCTTTGAGGGTTTCCCGTAGTCTGTCATCAGTAGGATATGATCCTAATGAAAAGGTAAGGAAAAATCTTTAAAATATATTATAATATTGACTTTTTATAGTTTTCTTTCTCTTTACTAGGCTGTATATTTTAATTGGAAAGTTTGTATGGTACTAGTAAAATAAGTTTAATCATTTGTTGCTGAATTTATTTTGCTAACTCTCTAATTTCATATTTACCATAATGACATTAATTTTGCATTTTCATCTTTATACTGATGGTGAAAAATATTTTGTGTATTTTGTATTTTTTCTTTTAAGTTTTTACATTTTAGACAATGACTTCATGCAATGATACTGTATTAGGTACCAGACAGAAAGGACAACACAGTTTAGTAGGAAAAATTATGTTGCTTTCAACACTAGACTATTTAGCAGACTTTATAGCATGGCATGGTATAGACTAAATAACCAAGCATGAAGTTATTTTAAAAATAGAATAAGAAATGCTATACCAGGAAAAATATAGTGTGAATATAGAGCCCTTTTGGTAGAACTGTGTTAGTATGAAGTACATTCTAATTATTCTAGAAATTACCTTGTATAAGTTTGTCAAATGGTTTCCTGAAATATTTGAATGTGCTTACTTGTGCATTTTTATTTTTTATTTAAAGATAATTTTTAAATTTTACATGACGCTGTATTGGTTGAGCCCTAGGTTCAAGTCCTTCTTCGGATATGTACCAACTTTGTGACCATGGGCAAGTCAGTTAACTAATTAGTGCCTCAGAGAGTGCTCCAAAACTCTTAAGTTATGATGGATTCTTCTTCTTTATAAGAAGAGGGAAGTTTTATACCTGGAGCCTGTATTCAAATTGCATGCTGCCTTGGGGAGGGGAGAGGGGAAGGAAGGGGAGAAAATTTAAAACTCAAAAGCTTATGGAAGTAAATGTTGTGAACTAAAAATAAATAAATAAAAATTTTAAGATATAGCCTCATTGAAATAAATTACATGTTTTATTAGAAACAACATAGAACAGCAATACAACTAATGTTTAAAATAATTTCTAAATTATCATAATATATCATAATGTTTTATGTCCCTCCCTCAAAGTACATCCATAGAAATTCTTTTGTATATTTTCTTTTCTTCATATCTTTGCAGTTAGCATATACTCCATTCTTCTGAATTATCTTTTTCACTTTGCATTATTTTCTAACAAAGCCTTTTGAAAAAAAATAACACTTCTAGTGCACATTCCACAATCCCAGGGTTGGAATTATTGGTCAAAGGATAGGATTATTTTTTGTAACACTATGTCTTTTCAGATTTCTTTCCAAAAAGCTTCTACAAATTTGTAATTCTACCAGTGTTGAATGAATGCACCTGTTCTTTATAGCCTAGTTGGAATTTAATTTCTTTAATTTTTATTATTTTTACCAGTTTGATGGTTGTGAGATAGTATGTCAAAGTTTTTTTTTAATTTCTTTTTTATTATGAACTTAACAAACATCAACAAATAACATTTCAATAAATCAGGACAGAAAAGTGGCTGCTAAATGGAATGCTGAGCTTTTGTTACATAGTTTGTTTTTAAAAAGTATATACCAAATTTTAACAGTGACAAAACTTCCTTCTGTGTTCTCTCCTGAACTTCTTTCACTTCTCTTCTGTATATATAATGTTTCATTCTCCTTACTACTTTTTTTTTTTTTTTTTTGCATTATGCTTTACTCAAGTCTCTCCACCACGGAAAGAAGTCCTTCCTAAGAAACCAATAATCAGCACATTAACCATGTCTGATAATGTATTTCATTGTGCATCATCTCTCTTTCAAAAGGCAGGAAGTAAACATCATCATAAATCAGTCTTCTACCTTACTGGTCACTTCATTCATTAGAAGGGTGAAGGCTTTGAGATTTTTTTTGTCTTTATATTATTGTGGTCTTCATGTAAATTTTTCTCCTGGTTCTGTTCACTTTTCTTTGTATTAGTTTGTACAAGTCTTATCAATTTCCTCTGAATGTATAATATTTTCTTACATTCATATACCACAGTTTGTTGAGTCATTGCCTAATTGAGAGGAACCCATTTTGTTTCTAGCTCTCAAAATTATTTTTTTGATTGCATAGTGAGGTTTTGATTAGTAGTGAGGTGTTGGAGGCCTGGCTCTCCCAGGCTTCTTTTTAGTTTAGGTTCAGTGTTGGGATGAAATGAGATACTAAGTCACTGACCATTTAACAAAGGAAGTTTACTTAGCCCTAATACAGCAAGACCATACAACAAGGATTCAGAGGCATTGAGTTTCTCACAATGTGGACCCCCCACACCGCCATGTGGAAATGTGTCTGTTCAGTCATCAGGGCATAGTGACTCTCATGGTCTCAGGCACCCACAAAGTGTGAGAGACCTAGACTGCATGTGGCTGGATCTTTTTATACCGCTGCCAGAAAGCTGCGGCAAGGAAGTTGTGTCAGGAGAATGCTGGTTCTATCCCATGAGATTAAACATTTCCAAGTATTGTTATTTAATTTTTATAAAGTTTTATTGATGCCTTTAGTTTTTGCCTCACATTTAATTTTGAATATATAACTGTCCTTTCCCCTATGTAGCCAGCTTTCCTTTTATTAAAGATTAAAAAACCTCCCCAAAACAAAACTGTACCACATTTCAGTAAAACCTGCTTTGGTGTATGCAACATTGCACAGAGTTCCCTGCCTCCGTATCAAAAATCTCATTTTTTAAATCATTGTCTCTTTCTCTCTCTCCATTTGTCTTTTGGAAACTGGTATTATCATTTCATTACTTACACATTGTGGCTTGTGACTCTTTAACAGTAACTTATGTGTTTTGCATATGAGATTATCTGTAGTATTTACAGTTCGTATTTTTCCTAATCTTATTTTAATTTTTAAATTACATTTATTGTCATACAATAAATTTTCAGTTTTTAAATTGTCAAACTCTTCTAACTTGTTCCCAGTGTTTTTCATTTGTAGAGTTAAAAAAATTGTATTACCTCGTTTTTTATTTGAAAACAGTCATTTGTGATTAATTTTAGTAATCAGTGTTTTCATATTATTTTGTCACTTTAATATTTGTTAGTGTAATAGGGATTAGGACTGGACCTGTGTGTTCATTGTATAGGTAACTCTTGGATGAGGAAACTCCCTTTCCTAATGCAGGTCGACAACTTTCTGCAACTTATCTTAGTTATCAATGACAGTTGAGAGATTAAGTGACTCAGAGTCACACAGCCAGTATGTCATAAAGACTGAGTTTGAATGTGGGTCTTTTGGCTTTCTGGTCAGCTTTCTATCCACTATGCTACTCTGCCTCTCAGTAATACAATAATTGCTTTGAAATGACATTTTTAAAAAATTTTATTTTTTTGTTTTTAGTTTACAACGCTAAGTTCCACAAGTTTTTAAGTTCCAGTTCCAAATTTTCTCCCCCACCCTCTCCTCCCCTCTTGCCCCCCAAGACGGTATGTAATCTGATATAGGTTATTAACCTTATGAAATGATATTTTTAATTGTATCTTACCAGATTGTGGATTTTTAGCTTGTATGTGGTTCTTATAAATGTATTTTAAAATTGTTCCATTTTGTAATATTTTGATTTTTCTTCTCCTATCTTTAGACTTTTGACAAACTTCTTATTGCTAATAGAGGAGAGATTGCTTGTAGGGTGAGTAGACTTTTAAGATTCTGTTATTTTCTTTCTCCCTAACAACTTAACTTCTCATGAATTTTACTATTCCTAATCTCTCTTTTGTGAAGATATTGATGTTAATAGTTACTGTGTTTTAAAATAGGTTATTAAAACCTGCAAGAAGATGGGTATCAAGACAGTTGCTATACATAGTGATGTTGATGCCAGTTCTGTGAGTATATTTTTACTTTCCTTAAAAAAGAACTTTTGAACTAAACAAAATAAAAGATATGGTTTTCTTTGATGGTACTTAATTGATGAAGCAGCTCCAGGCATGGAATCAGGAAGATCTGAGTTCAGGTTTGGCATCAGACTTATTAGCTGTGTGACCTCTGTCTCAGTTTGTTTATCTGTAAAATGGGGATAATAATAGCCCCTACCTTCCAGGGTGGTTTTGAGTGTCATATGAGATAGTAATTTTACAGTGCTTAACACAGTGTCTCCCATATAGTAAGTAATACATAAATATTAGTTGTTGCTGTTGTTATTTTTATTACTGTGCTATTGTTGGGGGCTTAGGAAAAGTAACAGAAGATTCCTTTCTTGGTGTTGGGGAGATGAATAGTCTTTGTCATTATTTTTTTTTCCTTTTTGGAACTTGTATAAATTCACTTTAATAGATAGGATGTTGAGGAAAGGCCATATGTTGGCTTTAGAAGACACTTAGCTATTTTAAAAAAAAATGTAAGAAGTCAGATTTGAGTTTGGATTTAGGCAAAGTTTATAAAACCTTTTACCTAAATATTATAAATATATATTATATATTAGCACTGTTTTACAGAATTGTGTGTAGGGTGGAATGCATGTAGCATTTTCTCATGGTATGACATTTTAGTGAGTTCTAATAGTAAGCAGGGAGAAACAACGTAAATTAAAAATAAATAGCCGGTGCAGCTAGGTGGTGCACTAGATAGCACTAGCCTGGGAGTTAGGAAGACCTGAGTTCAAATTTGACCTCAGGCACTTACTAGCTGTGTGACCCTGGGCAAGTCACTTTACCCTGACTGCCTCCCGGGATCCCCTCCACTCCCTCCCCCCCCCCCCAAAGAATAGTTTGTGTTATTCCTGGTGGAGGAAGTAGATCATTAGATAGCTTCCTGGCAAAGTTGCTTCCTGTTCTTCCTTTAGGTGCTACTCTCCCTTGCAAGGCCTTGTAGTGGTTTAGGGCATTTGCCCAAGGATGCTGGTACCTTAGAGTCTCTCCTTTTATAGGGAATCTTGTGTCCTGAGGTCTAAAGTCTCATCTTGTTTCCCATTTCCCTCTAAACTGAATTTGTCTTTTAAAATGTTGATTTTTAGGGCAGCTTTTGTTCTTTTTTTCTTAGGCACATTTTGTGGGTCTCACTCTGCATCCTAAAATATTAGTTTTGGCTTTGTTGTTTTATGGAAGTATATTCCCCAAATATAATCATATAGTTTTGCTCATGGGTTAAAATATTCAACTTCAATAAGTAATTTTTTCTAAATCTATTTTCCTTTTTGTTTAGTCATAGTCTTCTTTTACAGAAATGTTTTACATTGATTTAGACAAACATATCTGTCTTTTCCTTTAATAATTCTTTCTACTTGCCTCTACAGTGCAGTTTAAATGCTTTATTCTATTTTCTTCCATCTTTGCTGGAGTTCTTGTTTTAGTGTTTGGAGTCTGTCAAAGTATATATAATTTCAGATGAATACATTTATTAAATAGTTACATTACCCAGTTTTTATTTTCTTTAAGTTCATTAACACTAATCTTTCATATGTATTTGTTTGGCTATCTGGTATATCTATTTGTTTATTGCCCAGGACCAGATAATCTGAGAACTACTTTGTAACATTTTAAATTTGTGAATTCAAGACTCATTTCTAATAGGCTAACATACAGGATAATAGTAGAAGCTGCATAACCAGTGTTTGTCAAGAGCAAAACCTTGCCAATTCTGCTGCTGATAGTTTTCTGAGGAAGATGGAGGGATTGAAGCATTTGGGTCCAAAGGGCCACTGAAGTACACTTCTTACTGGTTCAAGGCTTGATCGTATGGTAGCAATTTGGCAGACTCTCCAAAACTCTATAAAAATCTCATTCACGACTAGATAATTATTAGTGTTTCATGCAAAAAAATTATTCATGCCATGAACCATATCTAACTTTTATATCCTATTCTTCCAGTATATGTAATTTCCTTACTTTCCCTTCCATTATTGAAATTGATAGTCACCTCTTCAACTGATTAAAAAAAGTAGCCTAATCAGAACTGCTTTCACTCTTTTGTCTTTCTTATACTTTCTGTGTGTTAGAATAAAAACAGGAGAGTAAGGGGAAAAGATAAGAATAGGGATAGGGTAAAAAGAGAGGCTGAGAATGACAATAGTGAATAAAGATAAGATAGAGGGAAATTTGCAAATAGTAATTATAACTTTGAATGTGAATGGGCCGAACTCATCCATAAAACAGAAATGGATAGCAGAAGGGATTAAAAATCAGAATCCAATAATATGTTCTTTACAAGAAACACATTGAAGAATGAGATAAACACAGAGTTAAAATGGAGGGTTGGAGTAGAATTTATTATGCGTCAGCTGATTCAAAAAAGGTGGGATTGGCAATTATCTCAGACAAAGTTATAGCTAATGTAGATTTAATTAAAAAGAGGCAAACAGTGTAACTACATTTTGAAAAAAGTTACCATAGACAAGGAAGCGATATCTGTACTGAACTAAATGTACCAAATACTATAGCATCTAAATTTTTAAAAGAAAAGTTAAATGAATTAGTTGGAGAGAGATAGTAGTACTATAATAGTAGGGGACTTTAATCTTCTCCACATAGAACTAGATAAATTTAACCAAAAATAAATAAGAAAGAAGTCAAGGAATTGAATTGAGTTGAATTTTAGATAAGCTAGTTGTGATTGATGTTTGGAGAGAATTGAATGGAGCCAGAAAGGAATATACCTTTTTATCAGTGATTCATTGGTACCTTTACCAAGATTGACCATATATTAGTACATAAAAATTTTACAGTTAAAAGCAGAAAAGCAGAACTATTAAAAATTTCCTTTTCAGATCAATATGCAATAAAAATTACATTTAATAAGGAACCATGGAAGCAGATTAAAAACTATGTAGAGATTAAACAACCTAATCTTAAAGAATGGGTGGGTTAAAGAATGAATTAGAGGAGTAATGTGTAGTTTTATTGAAGGGAAGGACAATAATGAGACAATATATCACAACCTATGGGATATAGCAAAAACAGTGATCAGAGGAAAATTTTTATCTCTGAATGCTTATGTCAATAAAATAGAGAAAGAGCAAGCTAATGAATTGAGTATGCAATTGAAAAAAACTAGAAAAAGGACAAACTAAAAATTCCCAATTAAACACTAAATTGGAAATACTAAATATTAAAGTTGAGATTAATAAAAATGAATGTAAAAAAACATTAAATTAATAAGTAAAACTAGGAGTTGTTTTTTTTTTAAAAACCAATAAAATAGATAAATCTTTGGTTAATTTGATTTAAAAAAAGACCACATTAGTAGTATTAAAAATGAAAAGGGTTAACAAAGATCAGAAAAAGCAATTATAAGGAGTTATTTTGACCAATTATATGCCAATAAATTTAACAATTTAAGTGAAATGGAAGAATATTTACAAAAACATAAATTGCATAGCTTATCAGAAGAAATAAAATATCTAAATAGACCTACATAGAAAAAAGAAATTGAACATGAGCTTCCTAAGAAAAGAACGTTTATTTGTTTATTCATTCATTCATTCATTTATTTATTTTGGCGGGGTAGAAGGATGAGCAATTGGGGTTAAGTGACTTGCCCAAGGTAGTAAATGTGTCAGGTGTCTGAGGTGGGATTTGAACTCAGGTCTTCCTGACTCTAGGGCCAGTGCTCTATTCAAATGTGCCACCTAGCTGCTCCAAGAAGCATTTAAATATCAACTGATTCCAATATTAAATTATTTGGAATAAAAGGCAAAGAAAGGATCCTACCAAACTCCTTTTATGTAACAAATATGATGATGATACCTATACCAGGAAGAGTAAAAATAGAGAAGGAAAATTATAGACCAGTTTTATTAAAGAATATGGATGCAGAAATCCCAAATAAAGGAGACTACAAGGAATAGTCTACAGGAGTCTACAGTCTACAGAAGACTACAACAATATATTACAAAGATAATACATTATATCCAAGTGAGATTTATACCAGGTATGCAGAGATGGTTTACCTTAAGGAAAAGTGGTAACATAATTGATTATATTAATAACAAAGGTAACAAAAAATAATATGATTATATCAATAGATACAGAAAAAGCTTTCGATAAAATACAATACTCCTATTGAAAAAAAACACTTAAAAACATAGGCATAAAAGGATTTTTCCTTAAAATGATATGAAGCATCTACTTAAAACTGTCAGCAAACATTTGCAATGGGGTTAAGCTAGAAGCTCTCCCAGTAAGATCAGGAGTCAAATAAGGATGCCCATTGTCACCAGTGTTATTCAGTATTGTATTGGAAATCTTAGCAATAGCATTAAGAGAAGAAAAAAGTAATAGAAGTAATCAAAATAGAGAATTAGGTAATAAAACAGTCTCTCTTTTTGTAGACGATAGGATGATATACTTGGAAAATCCCAAAGACTCAACTAAAAAATTAGTTGAAATATTTAGCCAAGTAGCAGGATATGAAATTAATCCATATATATATAAATCATCAAAATGTCTATATATCATTAATAAAACCCTGCAAGAAGAGGGGTTAAGAGATACACCATTTAAAATAACTGTAGACTTTATCAAATACCTGGGAGTATACCTGCCAAAACAAAATCAGGAACTGTATAAATAATAGTGTAAAAAACCTTATGCAAACAAACTCAGATTTAAGTAAGTGGATAAATATTAATTATTCATGGGTAGGCTGGGCCAATGTAATAAAAATTACAATTTTACCTAAAGTAATTTTATATTCAATGCTATCCCAGTTAAATTATCAAGAAATTATCTTACTGAATTAGAAAACATAATAGCAAAGTCATTTGGAAGAATAAAAAGTCAAGAATATCAAAAGAAATAATGAAAAAAAGTAAAAGAAGGTGGTTTAGCAATACTAGATCTTAAACTTTATTATAAGGCAATAATTATCAAAAGTGTCTGGTAGTGGCTAAGAAATAGAAAGGTTAATTAAGAAATACAACAAGGGGCAGCTAGCTGGTGCAGTGAATAGAGCACTGGCCCTGGAGTCAGGAGGACCTGAGTTCAAAAGTGACCTCAGACAGTAGACCCTTACTAGCTATGTGACCTTGGGCAAGTCACTTAACCCCAATTGCCTTGCCTTTCCGCTTCTACCCCCACCCCCCAAAAAAAGAAATAGAACATAATGAACATATAATTTACAGCCACAAATAAATATAGTTACCTTGTATTTGATAATGTAAAGACTTGAGATTTTGGGATAAGAATTCATTATTTCGTAAAAATTATTGGGAAAACTGGAAAGCAATATGGCAGAAATCGGACATAGAGCAATATCTTACACCATTTACCAAGATCAATTCAAAATGGATACAGAGATTTAGAGATATATAGAGAGATTTTACAAGAAAATTTGAAGAACATGGAACATATCACTTATCAGACTTATGGATAGGAGAACAGTTTATGAATAAACAAGAGATAGAAGAGTGAGGTGTAAAATGGATAATTTTGATTACAATAAATTAAAAAGTTTTTGAATAAATAAAATATGTAACCAAGATCAGAAGGTAAGCAGAAAATAGTGAAAAAATTTTATAGACAGGTGTTCAGATAAAAGTCTCTCTCTAAAATATTTAAAGAACTTTATCAAATCTCTAAGAAAAGACTCATTCTGGTGGAGCCAAGATGGTGGTGTGAAAGCAGGGCTTACTGGAGCTGTCTTACAAATTCTGTCAGATACCTCTAAAAAAGTGAATCTGAGCAGATTTGAGAGAGATAGAAGCCACTAGGAGACTGAGTATGGCAGATTTCCAATCCAGGAGAGTCTGCATGGTCGACAGGATGGATCTGTGGGCTGGGAGAGTGCAGGGCGCGCAGAACTGCACCCAACCACACCAGAATGGGAGTAGCAGTGGAACCCAGCCAGTGAACCGGGCTGGGAGGGTACTGGGTGTGTGGAATTAAACTGTACCTCAGCGGGAGCAGGAGCAGGCCCAGGGCTGAAGTGCTGGCTACGGTGGTGATCCCCAGGCCTCTCAGCCCAGGAGGGGAGACTGTTGGAGCTACATGAGACAGCAGTGCAGAACCTGTGGCCGCAGCACCAGCTACTTCTTAGACTTTCAGCCCACAGTCTAAAGGTTCGACACTTGCCTTCTTGAACTTCTGGGAGCTGTGATGACCAGGTAAAACAGCTCTCATCCCTCCCTTTCTCACCCAGAGAATACTGCCCTGGGAGAAACCCTGGAATGGAGGAGCCATATGTGGGGCTTCAGTAGCCTTTTAGCTTGGGAGACTGGGGAGACTGCCCGTCTTGTGGTGGTGGTGGAAGGAGACTAGTGCAGAAAGAGAAGTGTCCCAGCAGGCCCCACTTCAGCAGACCAGTGGGAGTTCTTGAGCCCCAGTGGGGTGGAGCTGGCAAGCGCCAACATCAGGACCTCAGACGTGCCTTCACACAGCCAGGGGAAGTGGCAGATACTAGTGCAGACAACTGCTGAGACCACCCATGCTGTAGCACAGCCCTGGGGGAAGAAGAAACTTCCAGCAACCAGACCACCCCTCCCCCATACCAGGAGCTTCAGTGTAACCCAGGGAACTCAGAAAGACATTCACCTGGTCTCAACCTTCACACACCAGCCAGGTCCCCCTCAGCATCAGGTGAGCAGCTGAATTTTATAGCCTCTAGCTGACAAAGCCAGAGGCCACAGCACACAAAGCAGGCCCCTAGTTCCCAGCACAAGAGGCATGGGACAGAGCCCCCTGGACCCAAGAAGCAGAGATCTACTTTAAAAGCCAGGAAAAAGACAACCACCATGAAGAAGCAATCCAGAAAACCAAGAAGTGTTGATTG
Source organism: Trichosurus vulpecula (assembly GCF_011100635.1). Classification (NCBI taxonomy): domain Eukaryota; kingdom Metazoa; phylum Chordata; class Mammalia; order Diprotodontia; family Phalangeridae; genus Trichosurus; species Trichosurus vulpecula. The sequence continues at coordinate 372,761,492 of NC_050576.1, forward strand.
TTTTTATGGAGACAAGGAAGATCGAAATACCAATTCAGAAGAGGACAGCATTGACACTATACCCATTTCTGAAACATCAAAAGGGAATGTGAACTAATCTCAAGCCCAAAAAGCATCCCTGGAAGAGCTCAAGGAGAATTTTAAAAACCAAATTAGAGAGGTAAAAGAGAAAAATGGAAAAAAAAAACTCACTGATAAGAACAAGTTTTTAGAAAGTAAAATTGGCAAAATGGTTAAGGAGGTTCAGAATCTAATTGGAGAAAATAATTCCTTAAAAATTAAAATTAACCAAATGGAAAAGGAGGTACAGAAGCTATATGAAGAAAACAATTCATTAAAAATTAGAATTGGGCAAGTAGAAGCTATCTATGAGGCATCACGAATCAGTCAAAAAAATCTGAAGAATGAAAAAATAGAAGAAAACGTGAAATATCTGATTGGAAAAACAACTGACCTGGAAAATAGATCCAGGAGAGATAATCTAAGAATTATTGGTCTACCGGAAGGCCATGATGAAAAAAAGAGCCTGGGCAGTATCTTCCAAGAAATCATCAAGGATAACTGCCCTGAGGTCCTAGAACCAGAGGGTAAAATAGTCATCGAAAGAATCCACTGATCACCCCCTGAAAGAGATCCCAAACTGAAAACTCCAAGAAATGTTGTAGCCAAACTCCAGAATTAGCAGGTCAAGGAGAGAAGGTACTGCAAGCAGCCAGAAAGAAACAATTTAAGTATCGTGGAACTACAGTCAGGATCACGCAGGATCTTGCAGCTTCTACATTAAAAGACAGGAAGAATTGGAATATGATATTCTGAAAGGCAAAGGAGCTTGGACTACAACCAAGCAAAATTGAGCATAATTTCTCAAGCAAGGAGATGGACATTCAATGAAAGAAGGGAATTCCAGACCTTCCTGATGAAAAGGGCTTCAAATACAAAAGTCAAGAGAGACATAAAAAGGTAAACGGGGGGGGGGGGGGGGAAGAAACTTGTTATTCAATAAGAGCAAATTGTCTATATCCTTATGGGATTATTTTGTTTTACGTATATTATATATATGTCAATCTTGAGAATGGTACAGGTATTATGACAATCAAAAGGGATATACATAGACTGAGGGTGTTAGTATAAAGTGACTGATGTGATAATAAAAAACATAATTAAAGGGTGCAAAGGGATTGTTCTGGGAGAAGAGGTAAGGAGGAGGTAGAAAAGGGTAAATGACATCACATGAAGAGGCGCCAAAACGTTGTAGTAGAGGGAAAGAAGGGAGGGAGAAGAGCAGTGTTTGAGCTTTACTCTCATTGGATTTGGTTCAAGGAGGGAATAACATAATCTGATAAGTATAGAAATTAAACTTGTCCTACAGGCAGTAGGAGGAGAAAGGGGAAAGAAAAGGGGGAGGTGGCTAGAAGGGAGGGAAAAAGTAGCAAGGGGAAAAGGGTAAGATAAGGGAGGGGAGTCAATAGGGAGGGAAAATTGAGGAAGGCAGTGGTCAGAAGCACCACTTTTCGGGGCAGCTAGGTGGCGCAATGAGTAGAGCACTGGCCCTGGAGGCAGGAGGACCTGAGTTCAAATTTGGCCTCAGACACTTGACATACTTACTAGCTGTGTGACCTTAGGCAAGTCACTTAACCCCAAAAGCCCTGCCTTCCCCCCTCCAAAAATTAAAAAAAAAATTTAAAAAAAGCACCATTTTTCACTCTTGAGTAGAAAGAAGGGAGAAATAAAAGTATAAATGGGGGGGCAAGACACAGATAGTAATCATAACTGTGAATGTGAGTGGTATGAACTCTCCCATAAAACAGAGGCGGATAGCAGAATGGATTAACAACCATAATACTGCAATATGTTGTTTACAAGAAACACATTTGAAATGGAGATTCACACAGGTTAAAGGTAAAAGGCTGGATTAGAATGTATTATTTCAATGCCTATTTTATTCTCTGATCCTAGGATATTAAGGCAGCTTTCATTGATAATTAATTGAAAGATGATGTCTAGGCTATGTTTTTGCTTGCGGCTTCCAAGTAGTCCAATAATTCTTGAATTATCTCTCTTGCATTTATTTTCCAGGTCAGTTGTTTTTTCAATGAGACATTTTTTAAATTTTTAAAATTCTTTTGAGTTTGTTTTGCTGTTTCTTGATGTATCATAAAGTCATTAGCTTCCACTTGCCCATTTCTCATTTTTAAGGAATTATTTTCTTCAGTGAATTTTTGTACGTCCTTTTCCATTTATCCAGTTCAGCTTTTTATGGACTTCTTCTCTTCACTGAATTTTTGTATATCTGTTTCCATTTGGCCAGTCCTGATTTTCAAGGCATTCTTCTCTTCATTGGATTTTTGTGTCTCTTTTGCCATTTGCTCTATCTGTTTTTTAAGGTGTCTTTTTTTCATTTTTTTTTTGCCTCCTTTGCCAAGCTATTGATTCTTTTTCATGATTTTCTTACATCACTCTCATTTCTCTTCCCAGCTTTTCTTCTACCTCTTTTACTTGATTTTTAAAATCATTTTTGAGTTTTTCCATGGCCTGAGATCAATTCATATTTTTCTTTGAGGCTTCACATGTAGGCATTTTGACATTGTAATCCTTCTGAGTTTGTATTTTGATCTTCCCTGTTACCATAGAAGCTTTGTGGGGTTAGGGTATTTTTTTTTTGTGCTCATTTTCCAGTCTATTTTGTTACTTTTAAGTTGACTCAGCTCCTATGGTACAGGTACACTTTCCCAAGTTTCTTGTGCAGGAGGCCAAGGGGCTAGCCATTGACCTGTGAGGTTTCTGGGGCTGGCACTGATTTTGCTGGGGTTGTTTTGCCTAGTCTAGGTGGCTGTGTTGGGGCCTCCAGGCCTGACCACTAGCCTGCTGTGTAGGGGCTGGAGGTCTTATAGCTGGCCTGCTGTGCCATTCACTTGTTGAGTGGGGTCTGCGGGACCTCGGTTGCTGATCTGTGTGAGGGCTAGGGGCTTCCCATTGGCTGGCTCAGGCACTGCCTGCACTGAGCTGTGCTCCCCTTTTACCCAAGTGAGACAGTCCTTTCTTTCAGTTCTTCTAAGTTATTTTGGTCTGGAAAATTGCTTTACCCTATCCTTTTGTAGGTTCGGTCACTCCAGATTTCATTTTGAGCCATTATTTTGAGGAAAATTGGGGAGATTTCAGGCAACTTTTCTGCCTTTTCTGCACCATCTTGGCTCTGCCTCGAAATGATTTTTAAAAGAGGACCAGCCATTCACTTTTTTTTGTTGATAAAATGCTGCACTTAACATCTCTCATATTCTGTAGAATTGTTTTTGCTGTCATAGAACTTCAGGATTTTTTCCATCTCTGTGATGTTAAAGATGAGGAAATGGCCGAGGCTACATAGCTCTCTCTTCATGGAAGAGACAGATATAGGACCACTATCACTTAACATCTAGTCTAGGACTGTTTCTATCATGCTACCTTATGATCTTACAAGAAGACATGTTTTTTAGGTTATGTTTATAAAGAGAATAACGTCTATAGAATATAAATAATAGTGTTGGTGGGTCATTTTTTGGGGTACAACATTTCACGACTGAAAAACAACTGAACAATAACAAAATAGTAACTAAAAATATTGGGTATCTAGGTGGCACAGTATAGAGTGATAGGCCAGGAGTCTGAAAGACTTATCTTTCTGAATTGAAATCTGGCCTCACAGGTTTCATAGCTGTGTGATCTTGTGCAAGTCACTTAACCCTGTTTGCCTCAGTATCTGCATCTCAAAAATGAGCTGGAGAAGGAAATGGCAAACCATTCCAGTATCTTTGCCAAGAAAACCCCAAATGGGGTGATGAAGAGTTGGACACAACTGAAACAACTCAACAAAATTTCTTAGTTAAAAACTCTTTGCATTTTTTTTTTTAGCTCATGAGCAACAGTCGCAATATTTTGAAAACCCCAGATGATTAATGATCCTCAATACTAGGAAGCAGAATAACCATAAGGTTTAGTTAGGTATGCTATGTAGAAATTAACAACTACAATTAAATTTTAAATCAAGTTGTTTGTAATCTTTATTCCAGCTGCTTTGAGTTTCTCTTCAGTTACTTGAAACAAACTCATTAATGTGCCTTCCATTGTGAACAATCTATTTGGAAATCTGAGAAACCATTGGAAAGATTATGACTTAAGTAGAAGTATGCCTAATATTTGTAATAATATATCTTATTAATTAGTTTCTACGTAAGGCTTTAGGACATAGAAACCAGAAAATTTTAGAACTGTGAGGAACCTTGGTGATGTACACATTAAATGTCTTGCCCACAGCCATATGGCATAGTTAAATTAGAACCAAGGTCAAATGACTACTAGGTTAGTGTGCTTCCTGTGATACCACAATTAACTTGATTCTGGAGAAAGTTTAGTTAGATACTGGTCTTCTTGTGATTTGTACCATCTGTTTGGAACTCATATTGAGGTAATTTATGCTTACTTTAATTTTTAGTCTGTCACATTTTGCAATAAGTGTTTAAGTACAGGCTTACCCTAGTTACTAGTATAGTTACCTGTTTATTGAATGTTATTCACTGGGTACATGGCAACATGCTAGTAAAAGATTAAGCTCTTTTATGAACGTTTAAAACATACAGTGCCTTGTGCAATAAGAAGATGCGTTTATTGAATGAATGACTTTTCCTTAGTTTGCGTGCCCCTGTTCACTCCTGTTCTATGGTATATTTGTGACTACCTGGTAATGATTGGGTCAGTACAGTTTGCTAATATAAAGTGCTGTATTAGACTTGTGTCCGCTGTTCTTTGTTAACACTTTACTTTCTTTAAGCTGAAACAATGAATTGTCATTTTTGAAACGGATAGTGTGAGCCTGAGCACAACCGTAATTGACACTGTGTCTTTTGATCCTTGTGCTTATTATTTTAAACACCTTTATCATATTTTAGGAGCTGTCTATTTAGGAATAAGGACTGTTTATACAGGGTAACAGATTAACTGTTAGAAATGTACAGGCACAATCTAATAATTATTATTCGATTGCCATTAATCTAATAATAATGATCACTAGCTTTTATTTACTATCTGCTGTGTGCCAGCTGCTTTCCAAATATTATCTTATTTCATTTTCACAACAACCCTGGGAAGTAGATGCTATTATTATTCCCATTTTGCAGTTGAGGAAATCATGGCAGACACAAGGTAAGTGGCTTGCCCAGGGTTCCACAGTTAATAAATATCAGAGGCAGAATTTGAACTCAGACTCCAGGCCCGGGGCCCCATCCACTATCTCTAAACTTTCACATTAAAAGTGCTGAATAAATATTAGAATTAATTGAATAAATGGATGCATATATGGAAGATACATCCCTGGAGACTATAGCTTAGAACAGATAGTTGTAAGACAGAATTATGACTGCAAAGGTTGTTGTTTTGGCAGAGGGTGGATGGTATTGAAGAAATCAAACCATGAAAAGTGGGGACTGTGGTTAGTTTTCTTTTTCTTTGGAAAAGCATTTCAAGAGTGAACCATCTCCCTCTCATTTCTACTTGCAATCCTGCTTATAATACAATCTTTTTTCTCCATTTCTTAGCTGGGAGCAGATCACATAGGGTAATTTCCCTACCCGTATGAGACCTTCATCTGAGAATCTGGCTATAAAACTTCTTTCCCCAATTTTCGTTTTCCTTCTAATTTTTGCTACATTTGTTTTATTTGTAGAAAACCTTTTTAATTTGATGTAATCAAGATTATCCATTTTACATCTCACAGTGCTCTTTATCGCTTGTTTATTCATAAATTGTTCTCTTATCCATGAGTCTAACAAGTAATATGTTCCATGTTCGTCTAATTTTCTTATGATATCTCCCTTTATGTCTAGGTCACATATCCATTTTTTTTTGGTTTTTTTTTTTTGGCAGGGCAATTGGGATTAAGTGACTTGCCCAAGGTCACACAGCTAGTGCATGTGTCAAGTGTCTGAGGCTCATGTATCCATTTTGATTTTATCTTGGTAAATGCTGTAAGATACTGGTCTATGTCCAATTTCTGCCAGCCTTCTTTCCAGCTTTCCCAGTACTTTTTACCAACTAATGAATTCTTATCCCAAAAGCTTAAATCTTTACATTTATCAAACACAAAGTAATTATAATCATTTACTGCTGCGTACTGCTCTGTTCCATTGATCTACTTTTCTTTTTCTTAGTCAGGACCAGATAGTTTTGATAATGACTGCCTTATAGTATAGTTTAAGATTTGGTACTGCTAAACTTCCTTCCTTTACTCTTTTCTCCCCATTAATTTCTTTTAAATTCATAACCTTTTGTTCTTCCAAATGAATTTTTAAATTATTTTTTCTAGCTCAGTGAAATAATTTTTTTGGTAATTTAATTGGGATAGCATTGAATAGATTATTTTAGGTAAAATTGTCATTGTATTGGCTCTGCTTATCTATGAAAAATTAATATTTCTCCAATTATTTAAATCTGACTTTATTTGTATAAAGTATTTTATAATTATGTTTATGTAGTTCTTGGGTTTGTTTTGGTTAGGTGTACTCCCAGGTATTTTATACAGTCTACAGTTATTTTAAATGGGGTATCTCTTACTATTTCTTTTTTGTAGGGTTTTATAGGTGATATGTAGAAATGTTGATGATTTATATGGGTTTATTTTCTCTCCTGCTGCTTTGCTAAAATTATTAATTGTTCTTGCTAAATTTTAGTTGAATCTTTAGGATTTTCCAAGTGTATCATCCTATCGTCTGCAAAAAAAGGTAGTTTTATTATTTAATTTCCTGTTTTGATTACTTCTATTTTTTTCTCCTCTCAATGCTATTGCTAGGATTTCTAGTGCAATATCGAATAATATTGGTGACAGTGGGCATCCTTGTTTGACTCCTGATCTTATTGGGAAGGCTTCTAGCTCATCCTCATTACAAATAATGATTGCTGATGGTTTTTGGTAGATAGATGCTTCTTATCATTTTAAGGAAAAATCCCTTTATACCCATGCTTTCAAGTGTTATTGTTTGTTTTTGCAGGGGGGAAGGCAGGGCAATTGCGGTTAAGTGACTTGCCCAATGTCACACAGCTAGTGTGTCAAGTGTCTGAGGCCGGATTTGAACTCAGGTCTTCCTGACTCCAGGGCAGTGCTCTACTCACTGCGCCACCTAGCTGCCCCTTCAAGTGTTTTTAATAGGAATGAGTGTTGTATTTTATCAAAAGCTTTTTCCACATCTGTTGATATAATCATATTATTTTTGTTACCTTTGTTAGTAATATAATCACTTATGTTAATGCTTTTCTTTAAGGTAAATCATCTCTGCATGCCTTGTATAAATCCCACTTTATCACAATGTATTATCTTTGTAATATATTGTAGTCTTGTGGCTAGTATTTTATTTAGGATTTTTGCATCCATCTTCATTAATGAATGTAATTTTCTTTCTCAGTTTTTGCCCTTCCTGCTTTAGATATCAGTACCGTATTTATTTCTTTGCCTATTATTCCAAAAATTTTATGTAATGTTGGAATTAGTTGATCTTTAGATGTTTGGTAGAATTTACTTATAAATCCATCTATTTCCGATGCTTTTTTTCTTAGAAAGCTTATTTATGGCCTGTTCGGTTTCTTTTTTCCAAATAGGTTTGTTTGGATATTCTAGTTCCTCTTCTGTTAATCTAGGCAGTTTATATTTTTGTAAATATTCTTCTATTTCACTTAAATTGTTAAATTTATTGGCATATAATTGGGTAAGATATTCCTTGTAATTCCTTTTATTTCTTTTTCATTAGTCACATATTTACTTTTTTCATTTTTAGTACTAGTGGTTTGGTTTTCTTCTCTCTTTTTAAAAATTATATTAACCAATGGTTTTTCTATTTTATTGGTTTTTTTCATAAAACCAACTCCTAGTTTTATTTATTAATTCAATGGTTTTTCTTATGCTCAGTTTCATTTATTTATTTTACCTATTTATTTATTTACTTAACATATTTAGTTTTCAGCATTGATTTTCACAAGAGTTTGAATTACAAATTTTCTCCCCATTTCTACCCTCCACCCCACTCCAAGATGGCGTATATTCTGGTTCCCCTGTTCCCCAGTCATGCTCAGTTTTATTAATCTCACCTTTAATTTTTGAGATTTCCTATTTGGTATTTAGTTGGAGATTTTAAATTTGTCCTTTTTCTAGTTTTTTTAATTGCATACCAAATTTATTTGTCTGCTCTTTATTTTATTAAACATTTAGAGATAAAAATTTTCCTCCTGTTACTGCTTTTGATGCATTCTGTAGGTTTTGTTGTGTTGTCTCATTATTGTCATTCTCTTAATGAAATTATTGTTTCTGTGATTTGTTCTTTAACCCACTCATTCTTTAAAATTCGTTGTTTAGTCTCCAATTAGTTTTTAATCTGTTTCCATGGTCCCTTATTAAATACAATTTTTACTGCATTGTGATCAGTAAAGGATGCATTTAATATTTCTTCTTTTCTTAATTTAACTATAAAGTTTTTGTGCCCTAAGAGATGGTCAGTGTTTATGAAGGTATAATATACCGCTGAGAAAAAGGTATATTCTTTTCTATTTCCATTTAATTCTAAGATTCTGTTCACCTCCATAACTTATTTCTTATTTACTTTTTGGTCAGATTTATCTAATTCTGAGAGATGGAGGCTAAAGTCCCCCATTATTATAGCACTACTACCTACTTCCACCTATATTCATTTAACTTATCCTTTAAAAATTTAGCATTTGGTGCATACCAGTTTAGTTGATCTTGCTTCATTTTCTATGGTACCTTTTATCATAATGTAGTTTTGCTGTTTAGCTCTTTCAGTTAAATATGTTTTAGCTTTAACTTTGTTTAGGAAATAGAAAATGTAAACAACATAGTCTTAGAGAATCTGAGAGCCAAAAATGAACTCTTGGAGCAGATGGATGTGTAAGCTCAATATCATTATTTAAAGAACAAATAGTCCTGATGCTGTATAAGCTGTTCTCAAAAATAGGCTCTTTAGCAACAGAGACAACACAGTTTTATCCATTGATGCAGAAAGACCTTTTGACAAAATACTGCATTCATTTGAAAGAGCTTAGTTGGTTAAATGAAAAAAACAGTGGCTCTGGAGTAAGAGAATCTGAGTTCAGATCATGATTCTGATGCTTATTTCCTGTGTGATTTTTAGGTAAGCCATAACTTACTTGGGCCTCAATTTCCACCTTTATAAAATGAAGTGGATGGATTAGATGGTTTCTGTGACCTTTCTACATCAGTCTCTATGATCTTATATTAAAAAAGTCCCAAAGAATAGGGATAAAAAGATCTTTCCTTAATATGATAAACAGCATTGTAATGGAGACCCACTAAAAAGTCTTTGTATTAAGATTCGGGTGAAGCAAAGATGTCCCTGTCTCTTGTGACTACTGTTATTAGATTGATTGGGTATGATAGTAAGACAGCTAGAATTATTCACCAGAGTAACCACAGGCAAAGGAGGAGGAGAAGGAATTATCTTCTTTACAGGTGCTTTATGATTTCCTTATAGAATCCCTGAAATATAAAAAAATTATTGAAATATATAATAAATTCAGGAAAACTTTATTAAAGATTTTTAAAAAAATTTTTTTGATATGTTACAAATTCTAAAAAATAAATTACTAAAATGCATAAAATATCTAGGAATTAATTTAAGAAGATATACATATTCAGGACTTATATGAGCACAACTATAAAGTACCCTTTATAGAAATAAAGGAAAACTTTGAAGACATTAAAAGCTTTGGGTTAAGTCATGCAAATATAAAAATGATGTCTAAATTCATTTACCGGTTTAGTCCACCATCAATCATACCATCAAAGAATTATTTTATAGAACTTGGTAAAATTCATTTGCAGGAACAAAAGTTAAAGAATCTTAAGGTAAATGGTGAAAATAAAGTAGAAGCAGGTGTTCTAGGATTACTAGATTTCAAACTGTACTATAGAATAGTAGTTAGGATTAACTGATACTGCTTAAAAAGTAGAAAAGTTTATCTGTGTAACAGAATAGATAAGCAAGACATAACAGTTGAATACAATAGTTTCATATTCAGTAAAACCAAACACATGTTGGGATAAGGATGCCCTGTCCTACAAGAATTCCTGGGAAGTTGAGAAAACTGTTCTGGCAGAAGGGGGTAGGGAGCAAAGAGAAGAATAAGGGTAAGAGGATAGGGTTCCCTGGAAATAAACAATTAAATATCACAAATATAAATGTGAATGAGATCTCACCCATAAAATAGAAAGCAAGTAGAAGAATGGATTAGAAATCAAAAGAAGGGACTAGAAGAAAATCTCTTATGTTTTCAGGCAAACTCAGAAAAGCAACGGCAGCTTTCATGATCTCAGACAAGGGAACAGTAAAAGTGGACTTAATTATAAGAGATTAAAAGGGAAACTACATTATGCTAAAAGATGCCACAGACAGTATATTAGTTTCAATAATTAATATATATGCAGATTAGATTAGTATCTAAATACTTAAAGGAAAAGTTAATTGATTTTCAGTGAAAAATAAAAAGTAAAAGTCTAACAGTTGAGGCCATCAATCTGCCCTTTTTGTACCTTGAAAAATTTAACAAAAATATTAATAAGAAAATTTAAGGCTATGAATAGGCTTTTAGAACAGATAGATGGCTGCAAAAATTGACTAGGAATAGAAAAGAGGACATATAATTCTTAGCTATGGATGGCACTTTTACATGACTTGAGAAAGCTTGCAAAAATTGTTATTTACACCATTGGCGCTAATAGGAACATTGGGGAGATTATTGATCTGTTGAATCTATGAATTATTATTTGGATAAAAGCCCCAGCATCAGGAAAATCTCTTCCAATTACTGTGATCCTGATGTTGACAATGATGGCAGTTCACTTTAAGTTATAGTTTAAGGTTTACAAAGTTTTTTCCTTACAACAGCCCTTTGATAGAGGCTGTTTCATAAGCACTAGTAGTTCCGATTTGTGGGTCAGGAAATTGATGCTCAGGAAATTTAAGTGAGTTACTTTTGGTAAGTAATTGTAATTATGGCAAAACTAGTCCTTGAATTTGGGTTCTCTGACTATATAGATACAATGTGTTTTCAATATTATCAATAATAATATAATAATAATTGAGGTTTATATAGTGGTTTAAGGTTTCCAAGGTACATAACATACATTTTCACTTGGTCCTCACAATAATCATGAAGTAAATGCTATAGCTTTTATCCTACTTTTGTAGATGAAGAACCTGAGTCTGAGAGAAGCTAAGTGACTTAATGAATCTATGACTTGGTATGTGAGCCTAGTTTATTCTAACACCAGCTCCAGCACTCTGTCCATTAGACTACACTGTGCTGGTGACAGAAGCCAAGATAAGTTTCTTCAACCTCTTCATGGAAAATGAATTCTTAGGCTCTTATTCCTTCTTAGCTAGTGGGTGAACTGAATGTAGAGCCTATTCTGTTTTATCAAAGAAGTGAGTAAACTGGTAAATGTAAAACTAAAGTAAAAACCGAGGAGGAAGCCTTTATGGATAAAGAAAGTGAATCTCAGTCAGTGAGATTGAATTTCTATTATGAGCTTGTGTGTTATTTTCATTTCAGTTATTTTTGCTGTAAGCAATAATAAAGTTTCCTTTATTGATCTATTTTTTGTATAAACTTCTCATATGGAGCAGACCTTTTTTAGGTAAAATTTAAAATTTTTAAAAAATTTAATAAACATTTATTAAACACCTATTATGTGCCAGGCATGTACTAGCCGTGTGACCCTAGGCAAGTCACTTAACCTTGTTTGCCTCAGTTTCCTCATCTGCAAAATGATCTAGACAAGGAAATGACTAACCCCTTTAGTGGTAAGATACCACTTACCCCAAGTGATATTTTGCAAATGGAGTCATGAAGAGCTGGACACACGATTGAAATGACTGAACAAGAACAGCATGTGCCAGATGTTGTGTTAATACCTGGTCTGTGTGAAGAAAAGCTTCTTGAGCCCTTTACCTATTAAAGTATTCAAAGTGATATGTAAAATGTAAAGTTAAACATTCTATAGACAAAGTTATAGAAGTGGCCAGGCTGAAACAAGCTCCCTTGTAAATGGAAGGTCTTGATGACAACTTAATGGTAATGCTGCAAAAGGAATTCCTGCTAAACTCTGGTTATCAGGCCTCTTATATCTTTAGCTTTCTGTGAATTAAAAGCAAAGGCAGAGTAAAGTTGGTAATTTTATTGAAAAACCTTTGTGTCCAAATGTTCTATGCCAATATAACATTGACTCCATTTGGGTAGAAAATTATTTAAAAGTTGAAGAAAATCATTGACTTCATGTATTCATAAAAGTACAAATGAGCAAATCTCAACTTTAGCTTGAAAGCACACATATTCCTAGATGAAAGAGTGTTAAATTATTAGGATGGATTAAAGCATGATTTCAAAAATAAATAATTAAAGAATAAGTGTTGCTACATTTATTTTAAAATTCTTTTTTTTTTTTTTGTTAAGGAGGACTTCACTGGGTTAAAAAAAAGTCATTTTTTTAATTGTGAAAAATAATATTCTTTTGTTGCAAAGCTTGTTTTCTTTTAAACATGTTTTCATTTTATGTTTATACAACATATGTGTGTTAAAATTAGAAATATTTTATATTTATCATGTTAAAACAAAACTGAAATTCATGAAAGTATTTGTTGACGCTCATATCTTACCCTGCCATCCTGCTGTTTGGACTATGACTCCTGGTGTGTATTGTACTCTTAGCCCTAGGATTCAGTAATGAGATTGAGTGGTATCTTGCATGAGCACTCCTAGATGATTGACAGTGAGGTAAAGTGAATCATCACTTATCAAGATATTATCATGCCTACCCTTGATAATTTCTCCCTGCTGTCTGGGGATGTAGTGAGGACAGAGATGACTTTGTGATGTCGAAGTAATTAGTGTATGTTGGTTTCCAGCTGAACAAACTAGAAGCTAATGATCAGGTAAATGAAGATGGAGCTCATTAGTATAGGCAAAGGTACAAGGACCTTAGGGAAGAACTTATCAAAATTTTATGGGGGTAGTTATAATATCTTAAATATTATCCATTTGCATGTAGAGGTTAAAGTAATTTAAAAGTAAAAATAACACAATACTTATTTCTTAGGTTCTGGATTGTTCTAGAATTAAAATCTTACTAATTTCACAAACTCTAGTAACCACACTAACACCATCACTCCTTCATAAATTAAAAACCAGAATCTGACTAATAATTTTTTTACCTAGTTGATCACTGAAAAGTTACATAAAACACTTATATTCAAAATAGCATATTCTATCTGTCTATAGCTGGAAGGGTGTATAGCTGGTTACTTTTTCTAAATTCGATATTTTTAAAAATCCTGGATACTTTAAGATGATGGTGGTTATTATGCCCATTTTTCCCAGTTGGCTCTTAATAATAGGATAGGAAAATTTTAAATTCATGTATCTTGTCACTCAGAAATCATAGAATTTGTTAACGATAAAAAGCATTCATATATGCATCCTTATTCAGTGTAGCAGTGAAGTTTTCTAATTAGTTGCATAAAGTCTGGTATTAAGGAGTTTGTAGTAGTAACTCCAGTAGTATGTATGTGGAGACAATAATGGATTTTATTAATATCATTTTGGTTCATGGAGCTTTCCATTAATTAGGCAAAGATTTTTTAAATAGCATTTTTCCTTCAAAACTTGATAATGCTCATAAAACTTTAGCCTTTATTAATCTGAATTGTTTCACTTTTGTCTCCTCCCCCTCACTTTCCCAAGGCCAGGAAAATAATACCTGGCATGTAATAGGTACATGTTGATTTATTTCAGATGTATAGTACAATGCAATACTTAGACTCCCAAACATCTCTTTAAGCCACTAGAATTTTCAGTATTGGGCCAAATAATGGTTATGGAAACAAATTAAGGTGTTTGACCTTAAATTCATTTTTTCTTCTTCCTTTCCTTTTTTTCCTCCCTTTTTATTGCTTCTTTTGTAAAGACTTATTCCAAAAGCATCTTAACTGTGATAATTATTTTTATTTTTATCATCTCTAGCTTGAATTCCATCTCCCTCCATATTTGGGTGAACCTGAGTAGGTTAGGATCCTTGGTAGAAATTTGTCTACATTAATATGTCTCATCAGGGACATTATATTTAATTGGAGATCCTGTGGTATAGTAGCAGGAGGCTGAAGGGAATTATTTAGCATTAGCAATGGCTCGTCTGGGAGTTGTGCGCTAATCAAGGAGCTTGTGTGTTAGCTGTGGGGATGATGGGAATTATGACGATTATGACATGTTAACATGTCTGTATGAGAACTGGACAGGCAATGAGTTAATCAAGAAGTATATTAAATGGCTCCCATGCTGGTTCATTATTGTCTACTATAGTATCTGTCAAGTTGGGTATTTTAAAAATACAATTATTATCAGATTCAGCCAGTCAGCTAAATTTCTTTGTTTAAATGAAGCACTGTTAAACTGCCCTAAAGACAAATATTGAAATATATTACATTAATTGTAGAGAAAATAGGATTTGTACTTTAAAGGTATTATATTTTACAATTGCATATATAGTAACATTTAAATGTCAACTTTTTAACTCCCAAGTGTTTTATATGTTTTAGTCCTGTACAGATGTTTGTCTCAAATAATTTAATTTAGATTTTTTTTTTGCTGGTAACCGTGTTTGAATTAAAAACAATTTATGAATTCTTATCTTTTTATTAGGAAAAGCCACTTCAAATATTTCAGTGAGATACTAATATTTAACACTTGGAAGGTAGAGACAAATCAAAGTAGTAATCTCTTCTACCATTCAAATGTTTCAAACTCTGCAAAAAAAAAAAGTTCTTTCAGCTTTAGTGGGTGGTCTGTTTATATGCTAGGTAAACTTGTTCTATACCCAGCATGGTTAGAGCCATCTATTTCATATTCATCATGAAAATATCAGAAAGTTTAGAAATGTGCATATTTTGAGGAAATGGAGCTAATAAATTGAGTTCATTTTATAAAATAAATTGAAATGCTACATAAATCCATGAGCAGACTGGATTATATCTGTAGGCAAACTTATGAGTTACTGTACAGATGAGCACACATATTTTTTATTATTGTGAGCACTGCCAAATTTAATAAAACTTTCTCCCAAACTGTGACTATCATGTATTAACTTAATTAAAGCAATATCATGGATATACTCAAAGTGTTAATCTGTAGGAGGTTGTTATTGAAATCCATTATCTATGGAGTCAGTATTAGTGGTCAGCAACATCAGAAGTAAAATTGCAACTAAGACCCTCCCATGGGTGCTGTGAGCTCAGCAGGTTAAACTGTCAAAAACTGTCAAAGCTTCTTAAAGTACTGATAGTTTAAGCCCCCTGTTGTTATAGGTAAACCAATCATTCCCCATCAGCAGGGACCGTGACTTTATTTAGCAAGGAAAAAAAATTAAATGCTAACAGGAAAAGAAATTCAAGTTTGGAACTTCATGTGTACAGTATTATGTGTATATGTATATGTATATGTATATATGTGTTTTTAAACATTTTTATTGCATTTGAATAGTTCCTTTTTTAAATTAGGAAATAACTTGTGAACACATTTTAAAGGTCTGAAGGAATTTAAAATTTATTTGTGTTTAAGATAACTTTAGAATCATAGATTGTATAAAGACAAAAGCAATAGATACCCCTTAATAATAGAGAACTTTGTTAGTATGTTCAGGCTTTTTAAACTTCTGGATAAATAAGAAAAAAATTCATGAGTGTTTTTTTTAAATTAAAAAAATTTGTATAATGATGGGAAAAGGGCCTAGCCATAATGTTTTTCTTTTAAAGTGTCTAATAACTTTGGGAGTCCCATAGTTTTATTGAAATATGAAAGGCAAATACATAGTTTTGCTCTTCTTTATGAATATGTCATTCTCTTTAGTTTTCATAATGACAGTATGACTCAGTTCTATTAAGTCAGACTATTTGTGGGGGAAAGTCAGTGTAAATCAATAATTTTTCATGTTACCACTAATGAAAGTAAAGGGTAAGCTCATTTTCAAATTCAAATTCTCTCTTTCTCTCCCCCTCCCCCTCTCTCCCTCTCCCTCCCCATCTCCCTCCCTCTCCCTCTCCTCCTCTCCCTCTCTCTCTGTCTACCTCTACTTCCCCCTCTCGCTCCCTCTCTCTCTCCCTCTCCCCCTCTCCCTCTTCCTCCTTTCTTTCCCCACTCTTTCCTTCTCTCTTTTCCCTTCCCCTGCCTTCCTTCCCTCACTCCTCTCCCTCCTTTCAAAGAAACACCACTTAAATATTCATACATTGGAATACTTTTAATATTAACATCGTTCATATGGTGGAAAGGTCTTGACACAGGAATAAGTTAATAGTAATGCATGAATACCATCAGTGTCATTGAAAAGTCAGATATTTAAAAAAATTTATATATGTTTTATTGAATACTTTTCTTTACATTGTTGTCACTTTCTAATTATTCCTCCCCCCAGCCCTGCACTAGAACACTACTTTGTAACAAAGACCAAACAGACCAATGCATTGACTATGCCTTGCAGTATAATAGGACTCATTTCACACCTGTGGTCTACCACCTCTCTGCCAAGGGAAAGTGGGTTTGTTTCATCATCACTTCTCTAAAGTCGCAATTGGTCATGCATGAATGGGTTCTGATTTTCAGTGTCATTTTCCTTTGTATTCTTGTGGTCATGTAAATTGTTCTTGCAGTTTTTCTTACTATACTCTTTATTCAGTTTCCCTGAATTCTTCATATTTGTCATTTCTTATGGTATAAATCATATTCTGCAGTTTGGTCAGCCATTCCTTGATTGATGAGCATCTACTTGCAGTTTTCTGTAGTCACAAAAAGTATTACTATTAATATTTTTTGTAACTGTGGGTTTTTTCCCTCTGTATTTGACCTGGAAGTATGTGCCCATTAGTGGTATTGCTAAGTCAGATGTTATGTACAGTTTCATAACTTTTTATTTATAATTCAAATTGTTTTCATGAATGGTTGGGCAAATTTACAATTCCACTGACAGTTCATTAGTTATCTGTTTTCTCATACCCTCTCCAACATTTGCCATTTTCATCTTTTGCCAATCTGATTAATGTGAAGGGAAAAATTCAGTTGGTTTCATTTGCATTTCTCTTATTCTTAGTGGTTTGGAACATTCTTTCACATCGTTTTTGATAGCTCACATTTCTTCTTTTGAAAACTGCTTGGTCAGATTCTTTGACCAAGCATTTATTGGTGATAACTTGCTCTTTTATGTTTATTTTAATTCCCTTTCTATCTCAGATATCCCAGAGGTTCAATTCTGTGTCCTCTTGTCTTCTCTCTATACACTAAGTAACCTCATCAGCTTCCCTGGGTTTAATTCTCATCTCTATGCAGATATCACACCCCCACACATACATAGCTAGGTTCTGATCAGTGAGAATAAGGAATTCTGTGAAGTGGTTATGTTATTTGAATTTTGCACTATTGGAAGTTATCATTATATGTAAAATGATAATTTGTTTAGTCCCAGTAGAAATGTGTGATGAAAATTAAAAAAAAATAAGTCTTGTCTGCTTATTAATATAACAGCATAGGATAAGAACATGTATTTCTGATTCCTGTTTATTATGAACAAAATAAGAGTAATTATAGAAAGCAAAAGTTAAAAAAATTACTGAAATTACTGACTTTTCCTATTGAAAGATAAGCCCATACTGAAAGGTATGATGAAAACATGGTTACTGTCATTTAAATTATTATAGCAGTATAGATCAAATTGTCTTATCTTTTTTTAATCTTCCTGCATTGGTAGGTAGAGAGAACTTTAATACTAACCAAGTGAATTTGCATGCTCACAGTCTTACACAATAAAGCAAATGTAGTTGGATGACTTGGGGCATTATCTAAAATCAGTAATACTTTAAATGTGATATTGTCATCTTCTACAGTATTTTCCAACAGATGGCAAAAATAACCCAAAACTATACTCAGTAACTCAAAAACAACTTTAATCACTCATGCTTTCTTTTTTGCCTGCCAAAGAACTGGAAGTGATTAATGGTTGTAGCCTCTCAGCCCTACAATTTCAAAACTGATAAATAAGCATTGATTTTAATTTAAAATTCCCTTCTGCATTACCTACCAATAAAAGTGTTAGGTTATCCCTAGGCATTTTAAATCCATAATTTTTCTGTCTTAGAAATGTAAATTCTTGAAGACACCCTTTATCAGAATGTTTTATCACCTCCATTAAAATTTGTTGATCAATGTATTTACCTTCTGAATTGTTTTCTTCAAAATATCAGGATATTTAGCTCACCATTCTCAGTCTATACTGTCCTCCATCAGCTTCCTGGTTATTTTAACATCATTCAATTGAACTCAGTTTTTAAAGTGAATGAATCAACCAGTGCTTGCAGTAAAAGTTTCTTCGATGTCTACTTCATTTCCAGTTTCTTTTATTGCCTTAAATGAACTAGGGGTTTTTGCCTCATTGGCTGCTTTAAGAGAAATGCATTTTTGATTACAGGCTTCAATCCACATAGCTAAAAGATATTCTGTCATTAGAATACTGCTATTTGTTTTAGTTGTTTGTAAACCACAAAAAGCTGCAGCTTTGCCTTTCAAAAAATTTTTGCCTGAGTGTTTTATAATTTGTACTGTACATATATTGTAGATTCAGGTATTTTAACATTTCTTCCTGTTTTGGAATTACTATGACTATAACAGTACTATTCATACTGTTAATTACATTAAATTTTTGTTCTATCTAATAACCTCTTCTTTCTTGTAATGCTAGTGTTTCCATCTAATCATTTTTCCTTTTGTTCATTTTTGAAGAGCTTTAAGAAAATTAACAAAATTTTTGGTAATATGGTGCACAGCAGCATAATCACACCCCAAAGAGGTAAGACACAAATTTAAACTGACAGTGTCTAACAGTTAACTCAAAAGCATTACGTTATTTGAATTTTGATTGCATTAAATGTGTCCTTTTTATTATTTTTTAATTCACACGAAGTTGAAGTTCAAATTTTGAAAGCTCACATACTAGCATTAATCACCAAATGTACACACTTGTAACACCCTTTCGCTTTTCCTTGATTCTTATATTACCAGTTTCTTATTTCAAACCAGGTATTGCAGAGATTTCAAACTCAGTATGTCCAAAACTTGAACTTATCTTTCCCCCTCTTCCAAACTTTCCTATTTCTGTTGCAGGCACCAGCATTCTTTTACTTTCCCAAGTCTATAACTTTGGCAGTAACCTTGACTCCTTACTCTCCTTCCTTACTCCACAAATCCAGTCATCATTTACCAAGTTTTGCTATTTTTACTTTTATAACATCTTTGCCATCAGACCCAGTGGTGCTGTGAAGCCAACACCTCTTAGTTCAGTTTGATGTTGGGATAAAATGAGACAATCTGAAGTCACCAAACGTTTAAAAAAGAAGGAAGGTTTACTTTGCCCTAACACAGTAACTCAAAACAGTAACTCAATAGCACTTAGCTTCTAAGGACTCTTCACTCCCTTATCTTCCTATCTGTCAGTTTTCAGGATAGGGTGATTCAAGTGGCCTCAGGCACCCTGCAGGTCTGAGAGGCTATGACTACATGAAGTTAGGACTTGTTATGTCCCCAGACCAGGGAGCTGCATGAGGGAAACTGGGGCCAAGCAGGTTGTTGGGGGGTAGGAACTATGTCAGGTCAAGGGAAGCTGCATCAGGAAATTATTGTTCTGCTATATACTGCTCATTGTTGACAAGGTCCTTCTAGAGAGCTTTCTGCCATTAAGTAACTAGACTGTGCCCCTCTCTCGGTTGTTATAAAGGGCAAACCAAAAATAAACAAAACAAAAACAAAATGTGGAGGAATACAGATGTCACAAGTTTTGATAAGCTTTCCTTTCTCCTTTGGAAGGACTCTGAAAGTCTCATAGTCTGCTCCATGTGATGAGTGATATATTCAAAGTTTATAGTAGGTCTCTTAATACAGAATGGTGAAGATGAACCAGAGCAGTACCAAGAATACAGGTATGAGCCCCAGCATAGATGAAGAGACCTCTAGTGAAGTCACAGATTTCTTCTGAAGTAATGATGCTTAGCAGGAGCAACTCCAAGAACATGAGGGCCTCTGCCCAGACTTGGCAGAATCAATGGTTCTTCATCTAGCATCAGGGTTATTTATCTGTAGTAAACTGGCTAAGAGGTCATAAGCCTATTGGCACATAAACTGTCTTGGGATCTAGGTTGACGCCAAGGTTCTCTGTGTACTACCACCTACTTAGCCCACCTGCCAAAATCTTCCCCTCCTTGAGACCTACATGAGGGGAATGATACAGAATCTTTTCCCTTTAAGAGGCCTTTGTAGAAGGATTGCTCCCTACTTCTGCAATGGATAAATAAGGACTCTCCCTCACCTTCATTTAATAACTCAGAATTATTACCATGGTAAAAAAAGAGATCTCTTTTCTTTGGCTAAATGCAATACAGGAGTTATATAGCAATAATTTTATCTTCCCCATTCTGTTAGAAAGCCAGATACCTCCTAACAGTAACCACCCCTTGGTCCCAAAGGAGTTCCTTGGATCCTCTTAAAGGAAAGGAAGTCTGCAGTTAGGAAGACTTGAGCTACTTCTGCAGGGTGTTTGGAGCCCTCTGGGAGAGCAAGAACCTGGAGGCTTAGAAAGAGTCAGAGAAGATCAGCCAAAAACTATGTCAAAACATAGTACATTCTTATCAGGTAATATTCCTGGAGACTGGATCCAAGAAGTCACTGGACAAGGAAACCCTTTCCCTTTCCAGGGTAACATTGATTTGTCATTCACATGGCTTCTGGGAATTTAGACACTTGTCATGGGCAGTCAGATGCAACCTTCTCATCCTGACATGAGAGACTTCTATTTTATCAGTTGAGGATAGGTTGAAGACCACCTGAATTAGTGTTATCCTAAGTGGGAAGAATCATACTGTCTTGTACCGAGCACAGTATGGTATTACTATCAGAATATTCAAATTGATCCTTGACCGACCAGTGCTACTCTTGTAACAACTCCAAACCCTTTTCTTTTTCTTTTTTTTTTTTAAAGCATATGTCTCTGTTGAGTGCTGACATGCTGCATAAACAACTGAATGCAGTGAGAGACATCAGTAAAATTCCTTCATTTGGTCCTGATCCTGAATAGGAGAGCCTTTGAATTTTTAGTTCTGTGCTCTCTAGGGCCCAGATCATTTGGCCAGACAGATGACCACTGATCAGGCACTAGTATAGTTGAAGATCTTCTCTTCCCCATCTCTCAAGGCTCTCTCATATGCCAGCCACGCAGCCTGGAACTCAGCTAACTGGAAGGAATTATCAGTACCTCCTACTCCCTAGGATGTTTCCTGTTACCTGACTAATGGCTGTTGAAGTCCAGTTGCATGTGTCTCTCTTGCAGCAGATGGAACGACCAAATGACTAGGCAGAATGTTATTCCTCAGGGGCTAGTCCTTATAGGTTGGACTCTACTAACCTAGCAGAAGAAACTGGATTACAGGATCTGGACTGGAAGCCTCAGTTCCTGGCATAGTCACTACCAGTTTTTCAAGAGCGCTGTTACTTAGAGGGATCTAGGCAAGCATGATTTCTAATGTATAGTTTCCATTTAGCAATGGAAGCCCCTTTTATTCTACCTATCTTTTTAGAGGGACCATCTTGTATCCCCAACCTATAATAGGCAACTCTGGATAAAGGGTGATTGTATTACCCTGGGTCATCTGTTCAGTAGCAAATAGGACCCAGTGAGAGGCAAGCAGCTTCTTTTTGAAGTCAATATGGTGAGTGGCTCCTCTGAGGAATTTGGAGTTCCAGACACTTAAAGTGGCTTAGTCTGGCCACTGTTAGTGTCTACCAAAGGCTACACCTACCCTGGTCTTTATGGATAAAGACCTCCAGAAACAAAGGTCTTTCAGGGTCATAAGGGCCCTAGGGAAGAGACTGCTGGAGGGCCTATTTTATCTTCCAGGGCTGTAGTCTGCTCTGAGTCCCTACTTTAATGACACTGACATGTAGGTGATTTAGTAGATGAGGAGCCATCAGGTAGGAAATGTGGGTTTTCCAGACTCTAAGCTTCCTTCTTAGATTGTGGGGAAGCAAGTGCCAGTAGCTTATTCCTTTGGAATCCTCTGGACTTTTGCCCATTCCTTGTATTCTCCCAAATTTGACTGATCAGGCCTTACCCTGGATTTTCTTAGGGTTGATTTTTCCAACCTCTGTCTCTCATGTGGGCCATCGTCTGATCTCTGCTTATAGTCTCATCTGGCACAGTCAACATTATAGTGATGTATACCAACATCAATATAGTGATGTACACCAATGCTTTAGGAAAGGAAGCCCTACCAACAAACAGTAACATGCCTAGAGGTTGCACAAAAGTACTGAGCCCATAGTATTCCTTCCCTCCATAGATTCGCCTCAGTAGCCTATTTTGAATGTTCCAAATGGGGCAGGGACTTTGGAGGATACTTCAGACTTTGATAGAGCTGAAGGGTCCTTAGTGCCCTGGTCCTTAATTTCTCAGTTACGGATTTACAGGTATACCCATGGGCTGGTCATCGTTACTGTTTTATCAACCCCATGTTTCAGGAGCCACACCTAAACCTCCCTTCTGGGAATACTAAGAATTCAACTCCTGATAGAAACCACCACATGAAAATTTACCAGGAACATCATAGCAAATCCAGAATTTCCAGGTCAAAGAAGAAATACTGCCAGCAGCCAGAAAGAATGAATTCAAGTACTGAAGAGCACATTCAGGATCACATGTAGGTCAGCTACCATTGTAAAGGTGCAATGAGTTTAGAATATAATTTTCTAGAAGGCAGAGAATATAGGCTTACAGCCAAGAATAATTTACCCAACAAAATCGAGTATTTTAATGAATAGAGGACTTCAGAGCATTTGTAATGAAAAGATTATAGCTGCATAGAAACTTTGAAGTTCAAGAACAGAAATTAAGAAGAACATAAAAAGGTAAACATAAATGAACAATAAAGGACTAAACAAGTATAAACTGCTTATATTTAAATTTGGGGATATAATATATGTGTCCCCTCTTAACACTACCATTATCAGAGATCATGAAGGGAATCTAATTAGACAAGACTTGGGAGTGCTTCTATTGTATCTTCATAATATTAAAACAATAAAGCAAACAAAGGTACAGGAATGCTTTGTGGAGGGAGGTGGAATGGAAAGAAAAGTTAGGGGAAATTATCTCATAGTTGGTGTGTACAACTAGGTGTCTCTACAAAGAAGGAGGAGGGGAGATAGGGGAAGCAGATGAGACTTTACCTCGACTCTGGTTAAAGAGGGTAGAATACATGTATGCACACACATAGTTGGGTACAGAAATACGTTTTATTCAACAGGAAAGTAAGAGGGAAAGGGTAGAAGTGTAAAATTAGAGGAAAGTTAGATGATGAGAAGGGCTTAGTCCTAATCAAAACAAAGTCTAAGGTTGTACAAAAATATAGTTCTTTTTGAGATGGCAAAAAATGAGAATCTGAGGGTTACCCATAACCTGGGTCTTTCACTCCTGTACATTTGGATTCATAACCTTTTGTTCTCTTTTTTGTTTCTTTGGTGAGCCTTGCCATCTCCAATTCTAGTTTTTATGTTCTACTCATTTTTATTATCAGGCCATAAATTCTGCTCTCATGATTCTCACTTCTCTTTTAAACTACTTTTAAACTATTGTGGTTCCATGTTCTCTTTATATTCCAGAACTTCTTTTATTCATTAAGTGTTGGATAATTTTCCTCTGTTTTGCCATATTTATAGGTGCCTGAATTCATTTATTAGATCTGGAAGCTATATTTCCTTCTGTAGTTAGTGTTCTGTCTTTTAATTGATCTGCTAATATTCATGATATTCATAAGTGTTCTTCTTCCTGAGGTTTTTGGCAATTTCAGTCTTTTCCCCCCTTTTATTTTCCCCTATTTGATTCCTCTGGTAGCAGTTTCTTTAGGTGCTAAATTTCAAAGCATCTCGGTCTCTTTCTCCTTGACAGTTCACCAGTCCAAGTCTCTGTCCTAGGTGACTTTTGGGGGGTTAGAACTGGCCACAGATGGCTGCTGTCCTCTTTTCCCTACAGTTAGTATAGTGCTTCATAGTACCCCTCACACCAAGTGTCTTTACCTGGTATTCTGTCCGGTTCCCTTCGTTTCTTAGTTTTCTGGCCTGCCACCAACAGTTTAGAGCTTTACTGCACTGGTGCCATGGGTTTCTCAGTTCTGACACTTCAGAGCTTTTCAGTGCTGCTGCTGTGGGGTTGTGGCTTTAGCAGGCCTTTGCTCTTGAAGGGCTGTGGCCACACTGGCTTTCGAGGCTGGGACCAACTTCTGCAGACTATGGGGGAGTGGGTTTTGTCGTAAGCCTGTGTCATGTCTTGAATCTGCTAGTGCATCCCTGCTGCTATTAAGGAAGGTGGTAGGGAAGGAATGCTGAGTGAGCTCAGGATTAGTAAGCATTAGTTCATGGATTTTTGTGTGTTTTTAAACTTTGTTTTGGATCCTGGGTGTCCTAGACCATGGAGACTTCAGAAGTTGCTTTATCTTTGGCATGTCATTTCTGTTTTGGAGGGGTTTGAAATGTTGACATCGTAGAAAATGTCTAATCCTCCATTTTGATATTTTCTTAACTCAGATTTCTCCTTCTATATATATCTTTTTTGTACATAGCTATTTGTGTGTTGTCCCCCTCATTAAAATGTGAACTCCTGGAGAACAGGGACTTTCTCCCATTTCTTTCTCATTTAGTGCAGTGTCTGACATCTAGTAGAAATTTAATATTTGTTGACTGACTGGTGGAAGACTCAAAGCCTTTTCAGTAAAGCAATGATGTCCATTATCACCACTCTTATTTTATATAATGTAAGCTAAAGCAAAAAGAAATTGAGATAATAAATATAGTTAAAGAGGAAACAATTACTGCTTTTTGCATATGATATGGTGGTTACTTAGAGAACATCAAAGATTCATCTAAAATTAATTGAAGTAATATATTTCAACAAAGTAACATGGTTTAAAATGAATTCACAATCAAGTGGTGGAGTATCAGGACAAATATAACCCAGCTCTTCCACTACATCTCCTTCACTAACATCTAGAAAATGCACTAAATTGAACCCTGATCAAAATCCAAGGAAAAAACACAAGTCATTTTTTCTAGCCCACGGTGGCATAGGGAGACAGACAGAGAGGTTCACAAATGTCAGTGATAAGGTCTGGAGCATTCTAGAGTTCAGGTACTGAAGTAAGGCCTAGGCTTTGCACCATAGCAGGAAGCATCAGTGCTGGGGCAGGAAGACATCCCAGGGGGTACTTGAACTCTAAAGTGGGATATGGAAATTGTTGCCATTCCCATGCCCTTAAATTGGGGTCTTCAGATAAGAGAGTCTACATCTTCTGGTTAAGCTAATTATATATTACATTCCCAAAGTGTATATTAGACCTTTCAGCAACAGAAACTTCATAATTAAATACTCTAAATGCCTCTTTTCCCCCCAGTGAGCCACTCTAATTAACATATATCCCAAGGCTACTGTGCTGAAACTCAACTGTAATCATCTACATGATGATATGGGAGTATAATTTTTTAAACTATGCATAGCTAATTTATGAAAATGTTGAAAAGGTAACCTTCCTTTTTTATAGAAGAACATTTTTGTATCTAAACTTCAAAAAAACCCCACAAAACCATACTTTTTATGGTATTTTTGTAAAAAGAGTTCTTTCAGATTCATCAGTGTTCAAAATATTTTATCAATTTGCATTGTTCAGGAAGGAGCTATACCTTGTTTTGACAGAGTGCCTACCTATTTACATTGTGCTATCTATATTTTGTAAGATTTCTTAGCTCTAATGTCATTAATTGCTTATGATAAGCTTATTATGGAATAGCAGTGGTGGGACAGGATTTAGCTTTACCTGTATTAGAAGGAATGGAAGGAAGAAATGTTAAGGCAAAATTATTAAGTTTTGATGGCTTGGAAAGAGAGACAGGAGGGAGGAGAAGAAGAAAATGGGATATAGAAGGCAGGGTGAATTGAGTTGGTAGAAACAAAGAGGGTGACTTCTGGATAAACGAATACAGTATTTAGTTGTGAGTACCACTCCTGGATGCTGTTACTGTTCTCAGTAATATTACTTAGTAATGAGTGTATTTGGCCCATCCTTTTTCTAAGTTGTCTCTTTAGGGAACCAGCTACCACCAGTGATATACTTGGGTTCTTCTGCCCTTTGTTGTTTGTTTGTTTTAATCTACATAGGGTTAGTTATATTTTTAAATGGAAGAGAGATGCTTTTTAACTGTTGTTCAGCCGTTTTTGATTGTGTCTGACTCTTCACGACCCCATTTTGGGTTTTCTTGGCAAAAATACTAGAGTGGTTTGCCATTTTCTTCTCTGGCTCATTTTTACAGATAAGGAACTGAGATAAATAAGGCTAGGTGACTTTCCCAGGGTCACACAGGTAGTGTCTGAGATTGGATTTGAATTCATGAAGATGACCTTTATTTTTGACATTGTTATATGTTTATTCTGACAAGTTATTTGTTGGTACGGTTGTTAACAAATGTTATCATTACATACCTTTCCATAATCCGGTTTATTTAACTTTTGGAAAAAGTTACAATGTGAGATGGGTAGATAGTGTTTCCTTTAAAGTTAATTGATCTTTCTTTCCTCTCTCAACTGCTACTGTCAACTGGCCCACAGTGATACATAGTCAGTAAGCAATTATTAAGAGGGTAACTTCTGGATAAACAAACATGCTTGTTTGGGTACTATGTGTCAAGTACTGTCATAAGTGCTGGAATTACAAAGAATGGCAAAAAGCTGTCCCTCCCCTTCAGGAGCCTATAATCTTTTTGTTTTTTAAGATGTTATTTTATCTAGGATTTTATAATGAAGGAGACAACATACCAGCAATGATATACAATCTAGATACATGAAAAATAGGAAATAATCAATAGGGAAAAAGAACTAGAATTTAGAGAGACTGGTAAAGTTTTATTGTTGAAGGTGGGATTTTAGCAGGCCCTTGAAGGAAGCCAGGAGGTGGAGATGAAGAGGGGAAAGCATTCAGCCCACACTGGACAGCCAGTGGAATTGGGAGATATTTTGTCTTGCTTGAGGTAGAATAAGGAGACCAGTATCACTGGATCACAGACTATGCAGTGGAGTGTAAGATGTAAGAAGGCTGAAAAAAAGATGAGGAGTAGGTTACGAAGATTTTTGAATGACAGGATTTTTAACTTGATCATTGAGGTGGTAGTGAGCCACTGGAGTTTTTTGAGCAGATGACTAACATGATCAGACTAGTCGTTTAGAAAAATCATTTTGGTAGGTAAAAGGAGAATAAGTAAGGGTAGAGTCTGAAAAGATATATGTTCCTCTGTGTGAGGTGAAATGAACCTTTTGTGACATATAGGAACACTGATGATTTATGTGGATTTACTTTGTATCCTGCTCCTTTCCTAAAGTTATTGTTTCAACTACATATAATATTCCATAATTCTTGATAAAACTGCTTTTTAAAGGTCCCACTATTCTTGTCTATGGGAAATACTGTCTGAGTCAGTCTAGATTTTTTTCTTTTTTGAGTGATAAGCCTATTAGCAGTAGGTTGGCTACTAGCTGATGAACTTTTTAGCCATGATAACACCTAAAGTTGTACAATGTACCAAGTTTGTATAATGACAAATCAGTTGATATATAGGATAGAAGAAGCGTAGAGCCAATAAATCCTGAGATTGAATCATGTCTTGCACAGACTTGCTGTGTGAATCTGGGGCATATCAGCCAGTCAGCAGTTATTTAACAAGCATTAAACATTTGTTATGTGCCATGTACTGTCCTAAGTGCTAGGTGTGCAAAGAAAGGTGCCCCCTTTGTCTACTCAACAAAAGAAAACAAAAAACTATAGTTTCTGTTCTCAAGGAGTTTTCTCTTTAATAGTGAGGCAGCTGAGTGGTGCAGTGGATAAGAATACTGGACCTGGAGTTAGGATGACCTAAGTTCACATATGATCTCAGACACTTGCTCACTTTGTGACCTTGGAGTGTTGTTGCAATTGAAGCACTAACTACAAATGGGTCAGTGTAGCTAGGTGGTAGAATCCATGGACAGGGAAGAAAGATGTGTTTAAGGAGGCTAGTAAGGTAGGAAGATTCCAAATTATAAAGACCTTTAAATGCCAAACGCATGCATTTGTATTTGATCTTGGAGGTAATGAGGAGCCACTGGATGTCCTTCAGCAGAGGGGTGAAAAAAAGAGACGTCCCACCCCCATCCCCCCTCCCCCACTCCCCCCCGTGGCTGCAAGCTCTGCTGTGCTAGTGCTCCTCCTTTTCCCAGGACTGTGACCCATATCCGGGTATCGGCAAAGCAACAGAGTCCTGCCCTAGTATTAGGAGAAGACCCTGCAATCTCCTCCTCCTCCTTAGGAGAAGAACCTCTGTTCAGCCCCTTTACCATCTGTGGGTTGATAGCTCCGAAGCAGCTACTGCTGCTTTGGCTGCTGCTGCTGCTGATTCAGTCACTCTCAAGGCAAGTGTGGCAGACCTTTCCTGTTGACCTTGGCGTCCGTGGACTTGGAGGTCTGGAAACTGCCACTGTTGCCACTGATTCAGTGACCTGAGGCTTGCTTTTCTGGGGCCCCAGTCTGCTTGGCCAGTGCTAGACTGTGCTCCTCTCTTACCATGGTTTAGTAGACCTTTCCTGATGACCTTCCAGGTTGTCTCAAGCTGGAAATTTGTTTCACTCTTTTTGTGAGTTCTGGTGATCTAGAATTTGTTTAGTCATTTTCTAAGGTATTTGTAGGAGTTGGAGGGAGAGTTCAGGCAAGTCCCTGCCTTTACTCTGCCGTCTTGGCTCTACCCTCAGTCCTTTGTTTAATTAAAGTTTCATTTTTCCCTCTTAGGATTATATGTAGATATGCTGGGAAGTTATTCTTGACTGTAAGCCTATTTCCTTTGTCTTCTGGAATATCATATTCAAAGCTCACTACTCCTTTTTAGTGGCTGCTAAATCTTGTGTGATCCTGACTTCATCTCCTTGGTATTTGAACTCTTTTGTTCTGGCTGCTTTTAGTATTTTTTTCTTTGGCTTGGAAACTCTGATTTTTGGTTCTTCCTGGGAGTTTTCAGTTTTTGGTTTTCTTCAGAAGTTGAATGGTGAATTCTTTCTCTTTTCCACTTTGCACTCTGGTTCTAAGAAATCTGGGTATTTTTTTTTAAAGATTTCTTGAAGCAAGATGCCTAGGCTCTTCTTTTGGCCATGGTGTTCATACTCCAGTGATTCTTAAATTTTTGTCCTGGACCTGTTTACTGGGTCAGTTGTTTTTGATATAATACTTTGCATTTTCTTCTATTTTTTAATTCTTTTCATTTTAATCCCATTTTGAGTCCTACATGTGTCATGTAGTTAGATTCTGGTCCCTAGGTATCTTTTCTTGGACAATAGACTTTATTCTCAGGACAGCTGTAAAGGGAGTTTTGCTTTTCTGGGTCCAAATCTAGAGGTTCCTAGATAATTCTGATTTAGTATGATTTAATACAATCACTTAAATTTGGATCTCCAATTTTGAAACTTTAGAGAATTTCAGTTTATATTATTGTTTGCTCTTTCTATCCTTACCTACCTTATCCTACCTGATATAAAAATTTATTGGGGTCCAACTATAAAATGAACTTTCCTGACTTTTAAAATTATTAGATGTTTTATAAATGGGAAAATAATTTCACTTTCTTTACCATCATCAGCACAAGTTATATGCAAAATCCTTAATCCAATTCTGAGAATTTATTATTAAAATATATTCAAAGTCTGAGTTTCCATGATAGATAAATTTGGAAGACAATCATGTTATATAGTTCTTAGAGAAAACAGTCCAATCCTGTTGCTTTCTCAAAATTTACTATTCCACTTAATTAGAAAACTTTTGCATTACATCTTTGTTCAATTACTTTGTCTGATCATCTCCCCCCTTAGGAGAATGTCAGCCCCGTATTATAATTTGACCACAAATACAGATTAAATGAGTAAGATGTTCCTACTTGCATTCTATTATAGTAACTCAGATGTTCTAATATCAATCTGTTACTTCATAAATGTAGTATTGTATTTAGAAATCTTCTTGATTATGGCAATTTGCTATAAAAGGAAAAAGAGAGACATAGTTATAACAATGTCATATAACAGGGAAAAACTCCCTTTGCACTGTTTGATTCCAGCCATGAGTTATATCTGACAGTCAACATGTGGTCACAGGGTATTAAAAACAAGGCTTAGGATTAACTAAGTGGGGAATATTCCCTTTTCAGAAAGGAAATAGCACAATGGAGAAATAAAGTCAGGAGGCTCCTACCTTGGGCCATGCTAAAGTCATCCCCAAAACTTTTCCCAAGCACAAACATTCACCTTTAGCATTTCCCAGGCTGCATTGCCTGCCATTTTCTACTATTAACTTAATGATAGACCAGACTATCCCTGTAATCAGAGCTCAAAACAATAGTAAAGTACAGTCCCAAGAATTTTAACCTTAAGTGGCAAAATTTCGCTAACCTTTATTTAGATCTTGAATATCTTTTCTGGTGTTTCCTTAACAGTTAACATTTCATTAATTCTTTACTTATAAATTAAAACTAACCATATTCTGGGGCTTCAGACACATAGCAAATATCTGATAGTTGACTCGTCATTAATATGTTGAAGCTACATCTTTAAACCACCCTATACTCTTTCATAATGACCAAGAATTTTCAAATGAGAATTCACTTATTATTATAAAGTTATTATCTGTTTTATAACAAAACATGCCTCATTAAATATTTAACAGTTTTCAAATATCCGTTTTTAATCACATCCTTTTAAAAGTCCAACTAATGTGTTAATAGCATCCAGATTAAAAAGTTTTGTCTAACAGCATTTCTGTTAGAATGGTCTCTCAAATTTAACAATATAAGAGAATTTAGAAATTCAATAATAACACAAACAGTGTTGTGTAATTTCAGATGATGACATCAGTTGCATTTCTAAATTATCACATGTAAAAATCATTGATCTTATTACTTTTGACATTTTAAATCCCCTTTAGAGTTATCATGGAACAATTACATTCACTTATAGCAATAATGTAGTACTACTTATCATATTCCAGTCACTGCGTTAAGCACTTTACAATCATTATATTATTTTGATCTCACAACAGCCCTGGGAAGTAGGTACCATTATTATTTTTCTCTTCACTGATGAGGAAACTGGAGCAAACAGAGATAAGATAATTTGCCTGAGATTACACAGCTAACAGATTTCTGCAGCTGGAATGTAATTTAAGTTTCCCTACATTTTTCCAGCATTTTTTCAAACACCTTTATTTGGAAACTTGATCTGAGATGATCAAGGAAGCGTTAACAAGAGGTTGTTATAAGGTATAAACCATTTACCTGTTTTTTTTCTTTCTTCATTCTATGATTGCTTCCAAACTAGCAGCCTTCCTTCATTGCCCTAGAAGAATGTAGCAGTGAGATTCTTTTTATCTCATGGAGTCACTGATTTCTTTTCAGTTCATTCTAATTTTTAGTGAAGGTTTTTGGGCAAGGTTTT
The DNA here is from genome assembly GCF_011100635.1 of Trichosurus vulpecula. Classification (NCBI taxonomy): domain Eukaryota; kingdom Metazoa; phylum Chordata; class Mammalia; order Diprotodontia; family Phalangeridae; genus Trichosurus; species Trichosurus vulpecula. The sequence continues at coordinate 372,793,161 of NC_050576.1, forward strand.
ATACCTCTTGTCTCAAGTCGTTAATTCCCTTTTCAATTTTTTCTTCCATAGTTTTCATTTCTTATCCAGTTTTTCCTTCTAGTCCTCTCATTTCATTTATAAAAAACATTTTTAAAAACTGTTGCTTTGTCTCTTCCAAGAAGTCTAGTTGAATTTTTGCCAAATTTGTATTTTTCTTTGAGGCTTTTTTTTTATTTTTAAGTTATTCTTTTGGTGTTTGTGTCTTGAGTCTTCCTATCATCTTAATAGCTATTTATTCTGAGATCTTTTTTCATTTGCTCATTCTTATATTCTACTTCAGATTTGAGATTGAGTTGGACTTCTGTAGGGAAGGTTCTAGTCTGGTGCTATTGCTGCTTTCTAGGTGTGTTGAGGTTTTGTGGAGGGAATACAAAATATGGACATAAACACACATAATAACTTGAGGAATAATTCAGTCAGCCTTCCTTTTTTTAATAATGCCAAATGTTATGTGCCTTTCTGTGTATCCTAAGGGCTTATTTTCTCACCATGCCTGACATATCACAAATGCTTTATAAATGCTTGTTGATTAATTGAGAAGCAAAAGCAAAACTTTTCCTGCTTTCAAGGAGCTTACATTTTACTGGGGGAAAAGAGTGTGTACACAGATAAGTATATACAAAACATATACAGCATAAATATAGAGTAATTTTTAGGGGGAATTGGAGGAGAGCACTGATGAGTCAGGAAGAAGCAAACACTAATAACTAAAGGGATCAAGTAAGGCTTCCTGTAGCTACATGAGTTTATCTTTCAAAAAAGGTGAGGAGGCAGCATTGAGAAGGGAGTGCATGCCAGCCATGTGAGACGACTTATGCAAAGGCAGAGAGGCAGGAGATGCTTAATGAATTTTGAGAGCAGGAAATAGACTAGACTGGAATGTAATCTGTGTGAATGGGATAAACAGAGAAGAGTAGTGGAATATAAAATGATGCTACAGAAAGCCTGATATTATTTTCGATGAAGTTAGGACATTTCAAGGACAGCTATAACTGAGCCTGGAAGTAGGGCAAAAAAAAATAGATTGAAAATGGAATAGATTTGTCTGTGTTTCTGTGGTGATTCATCATCATTTGACAGTAATTCATTATCTTTATGTACTAGTGAAGCCATTACATTTGTAATCTAGGATATAATTTAAGAAGGTACTAGAGAGAGTAGATTGACCAGATTCCATATGCATAGAAAAAATGCACACTGAAGGAGAAACACTTTTGAAAGCCTTGGGGGTGTTGACTTTGAAGATATCTTCAGGAATGTTACCAAACAAACAAGGAAAAATCACATGACATTATTTACTTAAAACAGAAATAAGGACAACAGCAGCTTTTGAAAAGTGTATCTACTTACTTATCTGTAATAAAATCTTGAGCGTGATCTTCACATGTATCCAGGATATTACTGATGAAAAAATTAGAAGGAATCAGGTAAGTACTTTTATGCTATTTTCTATTAAAGACAACATCACTACCATCACATAATCAGAAGTTTTAGAAAATGTAAGATCTTTTGTGTGTTGATTTGAAAACAAACACTTTTGACTTGGTAGAGCAGAATATAGCTTAAAATGTTGTCCTTCAGCAAGGTGTGTTCCACATGCATACGTAAATACAGTATTTGACATAAAACAATATTGGACAAGATATAAAAACAGAAGTATAGGTATGTGACAAAAATATTCACCATTCTTGGTGAATAGGCTGTGTGAAGTCACAGTGGAAGAGGCCATCTCTATCTTCTCCTTCCATTTTCGTCTAACTCTTGGAATGACCGAGCTTTCGTTAAGAATAATTAAGTTTTCTACAGTATCATTATAGATGGAAGAGAAGTTCCCATCAAAGGGTGAGGTCCAGGTACTCATCTTTTTAGATAACATTCAGTTGGCATCAAGTCCCAAAATTCTTTAACAGGGGTGGGGAACCTGGGGCTTCAAGGCTACATGTGGCCTTCTAGGTCCTTGTATGGGGCCTTTTGACTGAGTCCAAGTTGTATAGAACATATCCTTTTATTACGGGATTTGTGCTGTGAAGTTTGGATTTAGTAAAAGGGCTGCACTTGAGGACTTAGAGGGTCACATGTGGCCTTGAGGCTGCAGGTTCCCCACCCCTGCTTTAGGACTTTGTTTAAACATGATTTTCAGCCATTCGAAGAGAAAGCTCTTATAATGTAATGTAGTCTACACAGAAAATGCAGAATGGATAAAGATTGGGTATTGTTCAGAATATGACCTTCAGTTGGATTTGCAGTTCATTGAGTTAGTTCCTTAGTATCTACATATTGAATAGTCATTACATATAGAGAGTGAGCTGGGCCTAGAATTGAACAGGAGGAATTTCTGTGACTGGCGTCTACTTGGGACCTTGGGAATACTGTGTTTTCAGTGTTTCCAGGCCAGTTTCCGACATGCAAAACCATCTTTTTAACTGTAGTATTGTAGAGTCTTGGTATTGTAGACCAGCATGACTTAGACTGGTCTAGGTGTTCAGATTCAGGTTTGGAAGATAATGAGGCATTTATAGACCATTTCATAGTTAACAAAAGGAAGCTTTTTTAGCCATAGTATACATAGTATACAGTATATTCAGTTGAATGAAACTTTCCTATATCTGCGTTGATCATGGGGGTATGTAGGTGTTATGATAACAGCTCCTTACTATTCCTACACTGGAGCTTGTACTTGGTCTGCTAGGAAGCTAGGTCAGTGGTTGTGACTGACATAGGTAAACTTTACAACTATCAAGTCTCAAAGATAGTTTCAGTACCTTTTAATTAAACATTAGCCTATCCTGAATTTTGTAGGGCCTTACAAAAAGCCTACTCTGACTGTGTGGCAGGGATCCTAGTAGGTACTGTTCCTACTGCATGCAGTGAGGTAAATTGTTATGAATCATGGAATGCCACCTCTATCTCCAAAAAATCAGAATTGTGTGTGACTCAGGTCAACATGGTAGTTGTGTAAACAGACTAAAGCTTATTACAACAATGAAGTCTTCACTAGAAATAGCTTAAAGGCTATACTTTAAGAACTATATAATCAGAATAGAAAAATGGACAGTGCATGTAGTGAGGTTGAGGCATAATATCCGGGCTTCTTGAGAGCTGAAATGTTAAAATATTTGGAGGAAGACCTACAAGGTTGATTCTCTATGGAGAGTAGGACTTAAGAGAACAAAAATTTGGCAGGATAAGAAGGCATAATAAGGAGGTTGTGATCTCCACTAGTGGAAGGAATGCCTGAGATCATGGTTTCATTTAAATATTTAAATATATGGGCTGATCATCCTTAGAGCAATAAGAATCATCTGTAAGGCAACATAATTCCTACTTCCTCCACTTCTTTCAGTACTACAGATAAAAAAGTGGTAAATTGAATATTATTTGGGAGATGTCACAGTATTTTCCATTGTCCTTCGTTTTCATATTAAAATACACATTACTAGATATGGAGGGGAAATACTTATCTTTTCACCTGAGAGAAAATTCATTTTTAATAGTTGTTGAAATGGATAATATGCAGATTTTGAGGATTTTTTTTAACAGCTAAAAACTTACTTGGTTTTACATATTTCCTAGTTGGCTAAAACTTAAAATTTATTAGTTTAAGAAAAGAAAATAATCCTTTAGATCTGAGAACTCAAACAGCTTACTTGCTTACTTGACACACATTACTTGTTTCTTTCTCCTGTACATTTTTCTTCTCTCCTTTGGCATTGCCACTGCACACAGTAGCCTTCCGGTGGATATCCCTACCTTAACTTTCTTTGCATTCTAGTTCACCCTCACTGCATATTATGTCAAACTGATCTTCCTAATGCCCAAGTCTGATGATGTCGCTATTCAGTAAACTCCAGAGTGACTTTTTTATATCTAGTATCAACTATAAAATCCTCTGTTTGGCTTTTAAAGCCCAGCATAACCCTGGCTCCTTTCTGCCTTATCAGTCTTTTTATGTCTTACTCTCCTCTTTGTATGCTGTGATCCATTGAAACTGTCTTCTTTCCTATTCCTCCAACAAAACACTCTTCTCTTGATTGTGAATTTTCACTGTCTGTCTTCCATGCTTGAATTCTCTTCCTTCTACAACATTGGATATTACTGTATTTTGCCATCTCTTTCTATTTGCTGTGTATGAGAGAATCCTCAGTGTTGTTTTTGATTGACATTTCTCTTTTTATTGGCTTGAGGCAGTCTTTTTATAAAGTTGTTAATAGTTCCTCTCCTCTCCCCCCTTTTTTTGAGACTTGTTGGTTCAGGACTTCAGGCCTCCTATCTCCTGCTGCCCTTGTCCTTTGAAGGTAGAGGAGGGGTGCTCTCTACTGAATGATGAACACTTTCACACCTGATCATACCCTTCACCTCCTAGCAATTCAGAACTGTAGAGCAATTATCTAAACCCCATTCCACACCCCCTACCACCTTGTTGCTCATTGCCGTCCCTCTCAACCCTCTTACCCCAAAGTTTCACTCTAATTTTACCTAGCCTTTTCACTCTGTCCTTTGGGATGCCTTATTCTAGAGGCAACAAACTTCACTTCATCTTAAATGTTTCCCCTCCCACTCCTTTCATCTGCCAGCTCTTAGTGGAACTTGGCTTCCTCCTGATGACACAGCCTCCCTGGTCACCACTTTCCAGGGCTGACTACACCTTCATTCATTCTCTATTGTTCACTGGTTAAGGCAAAGGAGTTGGAATACTCCTTGCTTTCCATTGCCCCTTATAGGTTCTTTTCCTTCCTCTATCAGTAACTTTTCTTCCTTTGAGGTTTGTGCTATTCCTATCTACTACTCATTCAAAATCCTAGTAGCTATTTTCTGCAGACCCCTAGGTTATTCTCCTTCCTTTCTCCTCAGTGAGTTTTATACTTAGAATTCTCTCCTCCCCAACTCCTGCCCTCATAATAGAGGACTTCAAAATACACATTGATTTTTCTCTCAAATACCCTGACAACTCAGCTTCACAACCTACTCTCCCATTCTCCAACAGTGGCTCTTCTAAACCTTTTCATCACTCCTCTAAACTCTCTTGGCTTTCCCTACCCCCACTCTTTCAGCTGAGAACCTTTTCTCACAGTTTACAGAAAACATTGAGGCCATTCACTGTGAACTTCCTCTTCTTTCCTCTTCTTCATCTCCTATGACTCACATACCTTCTGCTACTTTTCTCCTTCTTCACCTTGTCTCACATAATGAAGAGGTCAAACTCCTTATCAGAGCTAACATCTCTATTTGTTTCATTCTGTCTCCTCCAGTAGATAACCCCTTCCCCCATCCTCCCCATTCTTTCTCTTATTTTCAGTTTCTTATTCTCTACTGGCTCCTTTCCTACTAATCTACAAACATGCCCATATCTCCCCTATCCTAAAAAAAAAACCTTCATGTGATCCTTCCATCCCCATTAACTGTCATCCTATGTCTCTTCTGCTCTTTAGCTAAACTCCTTGAAAAGGCCATCTATAATAGGTAACTCCGTCTCTCTCCTTTTACTTTCTTCTTAACTCCTTACTTTCTGGCTTCCAGCCTTATCAGTCTACCTAAGCTGTTCTCTTGGAAGTTACTAATAATTTCTTAGATTCCAAACCACTGGCTTTTTCTCAGTCCTCACTCTCCTTGACCTCTCTGCAGCTTTTGACACTGTTGATCACTCCTCCTTGATGCTCTCTTCTCTCTAGGTTTTCTCCCTACTTACCTGACTATTCCTTCTCTTTCTCTTTTGCTGGATCCTCCTTCAGAGTATTCTCTCTAACCCTAGGTGTCCTTCAGGGTTCTGCCCTTTTCTTCTCCTTCTATAGTACTTCACTCGGTGATCTCATCAGCTCCCATGGATTTAATCACCATCTGTATGCTGATTATTCTCAAATCTACCTTTCCTGCCTCAATTTCTCTGAGGACCTCCTCCAATTTTGCATCTCCAACTGCCTTTCAGCCTTCTTGAACTGGATGTCCAGTAGGCATCTGAAACTAAATATGTTTAAAATAGAACACACTATCTTTACCTCTAAACTCTTTCCCATTCCTACCTTCTCTGTTATTGTAGAGGGTAACACAATCTTCCTAGTCCCTTAGGCTTACAACTTAGAAGTCGTCCTGGGTTCCTTACTCTCTCTCACCCCACATATCATCTGTTGCCATGGTCTGCTGATTTCACCTTTGAAATATCTTTTGAATGCCCCTCTTATCTTCTCTGATACTGCCAACACTATAGTACAGGCACCCATCACCTCATGCTTCTTTTATTGTAATAACCTGCTTGCAGGTCTGCTAGTTTCAGGTCTCTCCCCACGCCAATCCATTCTTTATTCAAATGCCAAAATGATTTTGATGAAGTATAGGTCTGACCATGTCACTCCTTGATATACAGTAAACACCAAGTGGTTCCCTTTTGGCTCCAGGATAAAGTACATAGTCCTCTGATGGGCATTCAAAGTCCTTCATAACCCAGTCCACTTTCTTCTTTCCATTCTTCTTCCACCTTTCTCCTCACCATGTTCTCCTCAATCCAGTGACATCGACTACCTTGCTTTTCCAAGAATAAGGCACTCCATGTTTTGACTTCAGGCATTTTTTTTTCTGGTTGTCCACCATGATTGCAGTGCTCTCTGTCCTAATCCCTAGCTTCCTTTTTTTTTTTTGTTTTTGCTTTTGGTAAATAGCATTTTATTTTTTTCCAAATTACATGCAAAGATAGTTTTCAACATTCATTTTTATAAGATTTTGAGTTCTAAATTTTTTTCTTCCTCCCATTTCCCCTCTCCAAGACAGCAAGCACTCTGATATGTGTTATACATATGCAGTATGTAAACATATTTCTACATTAGTGATGTTGTGAAAGAAGAAACAGAACAAAAGGGAAAAGACACGAAAAAACCACAAAAAAGTGAAAATAACATGCTTTGATCTGCATTCAGACTCCATAATTCTTTCTCTGGATGTAGATGGCATTTTCCATCATGAGTCCTTCAGAATTGTCTTAGATCATTACATCTCTGAGAAGGACCAAGTCTATCATAGTTGGTCATCATACAATGTTGGTGTTACTGTGTACAACATTCTCTTGGTTCTTCTGCTCACTTCACTCAGCATAAATTCATGTAAGTCTTTCCAGGTTTTTCTACAATCCACCTGCTTATCATTTCGTATAGCACAATAGTATTCCACAACTTGTTTAGCCATTCCCCAATTGATGGGCATTCCCTCAATTTCCAATTTGTTGCCACTACAAAAAGAGCCTAGCTTCCTTTAAGTCCCCACTGAAATCCCATCTTCTATATGAAGCCTTTTTCAACCCTTTTAATTCTAGGAACTTCCCTCTCTTAACGATTTTTTATTTATCTTGTATGTAGCTTGTTTTCACTTATTTGTTTGCTTGTTGTATCCCTTAGTAGATTGTGAGTTCTTTCAGGGCATGGACTGGTTTTTTTGGGTTTTTTTTTTGGCCTCTTTTTGTTTCATCAGCACTTATAAGGCACAATGCCTGGCACTTGGTAAGTCCTTAATAAATATTTGTTGACTGACTTCATGGTTTTTAATCACTTATCTATTGGGGAATTGATTTGGGTCTTAATCTATTTTCATTAGTTGCCCACTTACCTTGGATAGTAGACTCTTATCAGAGGTATTTTACATAATTGAATTGTTTTCCCCAATCCCTTCCTTCCTTGCCTTAATTTTGTTCATTTCTATAATTTCTTACAAGTTTACCATGGTTTTTTTCCCCTGAATTTCTAATAATTGATGTTTCTCGTGGTACTATAATACTCTATTCTGTTCGTAGACCCCTGTTCAGGTATTTCCTAATTGATGGTTGCCCACTCTTTTTCCCTATTTTAGTCCCCCTCTCCCCCTCAGAAAAAGTGTTGTTGCTCTTGATATTTTTCTGTGTGTGGAGCTTTTCCTTCTTTCCCTCTTTGGTGTATATACCCAGGTATGAACTGTATGTTAGTGACATTTCTCATATTTCACATTATTTTCTAGAATGGATAATAGTCATCGTGTCTTTATTTCTGTCCATTTCCCATTTTCTGGAGCGAACAGCTTGTTTAAATTTGTCAAGTTGAAACAATTATAATCATAGGTTGTCCCGTCTTCTATCTTCATCCTTTCTTCTAATTTATTCTTGATGTCAATCTTTGCTATGTATAGTTCATTATCTCACTGCACAAAAAATAGCTGAAAAAATGATTCTCAAGTTGGCAGTCATTTTTTGTCTAAGGATTGGTCAGTTTCCTTTTTGGTTATTTTTTTCTGAGTTTACCACATCCAGTTGCTTTGTGAATCTTTTCTTGACAAAACTATTACTGACATAAATCCATGAGTCTCCTGATTAGTCTAGAACATCTTTTTCCTATTTCTTGGATTTTTGATTTGCTCTTTTTTCTGTAGCTATCATTTTGGGTGTGAAGTCAATAGCAAAATATATGTTGATGTAATTTGAAGGATTTTGCCAAGATCTTCATAGGATTCATCTATTTTGTGGCAGATGTTGGCACGTATGGTGCAGTCATCTTCACTGTGATTGGTTATGCTCATTGTGAGTACTATATGGTGAGTTAACCACGTGTTCTGTGAAAGTACCTTTGAGTGTTCTGCTAGGTACTTTGCTATCTTTCTATTTACAAGCTTTTGGGTAACATGTTTACATATATATTTTTTCCCAAATGGCGTTCAACCCAGTTTCTTGAGTATTACTTTGAGAGAGACCACAGAATTTGTGGGAAACAAGATTTTCTTCTCTTTGCGGGGAGAGAGGTGGAATGGAGGAGAATTTATTATTTTTTTTGGTCATGGAAAACATCAGTGAAAGGAAACATCAGACACTTCTAGGATGACGTCTTTTCCTTGAGGGTATTCTTGGATACACCCACAAAGGTGGGGGAGCAGGTGTGACAACCAATGAGGTACCTACTTTCCCTTCTCTCTCTCTGTTGCTCACTCACCCCAGCTTGCTTCGTATTGTCATGTCTTCCTCCACCCCTCAAATAATGAGGCTAGCTACAGGCTACCGCTGACTTTTTTCACAGTCCTAGGGGTTATCTTCATGTGGTGAGGATACATACATTTCTGCTACTTCCCACAATAGCTCCTGAGCCCTTATCAGTGTGCTTACTATTTACATAAGATCAGTTACCATTATACCATTAACTCTTTTTAAGAAATAAATTTTATTGATATCTTTTGTTTTGACATTGCATAAATTTCCCTTTATAGCCATCCCCCTCTGTCTTCCCAGCCAGCCAGCCAGCCTATATAACAGACTATGCTTTATATGTATTTTTTTTTGGATGGGGAAGTCAAAGCAATTGGGGTGAAGTGACTTGCCCAAGGTCACACAGCTAGTAAGTATGTCAAGTGTCTGAGGCTGGATTTGAACTCAGGTCCTCCTGACTCCGAGGCTGGTGCTCTAATCACTGCGCCACCTAGCTGCCCTGTCTTGTCTCTTTCAGTAGTTTTTCTTTAAAACACCTTTGGCTTCTTACAAGCGTTTTCTGGCCTCCTATATCTTCTCTAGCCTTAAAGCAGAACTTTCCAGTGGTTAACAAGTCATCTTCTGTGAACTAAAACTCACAAAATCTATTTTTCTTTCAAATCTGAACCTAGCAGTCTTTATATCATGTTCCTGTAATATCCAGGTAGTCATTTTATTTATAATTTTGTCAGTTATATTCCTTTTATAATTCTAAAACTTTTCATATGTAGGTGAGTAGCTGTCATTACCTCAGTTACTGCTCCGGCTTCCAAAATGGTCCTCTCATTTTTCTGAGAGACTATTCTCTATCTCATCTCCAGAGCAATCTGTGCCGCTTCCCAACATTTTACTTGAAACGCAACAAAACACTTCTTCCCATCAAGGAGCTTATTATATTCTATCAGTCCAAGTATATTGAACACTTCGTTCAAGTGTGTTCAACATTTAGCTTTCGTATTTACAATGTGTATTATGCCATTCTGGCTACTGAGAAGATGGGTTTGCCTAAATCTGCTTGGTCCTCCATGTGATCTGTTGTTCAGACACTTGAAGAGTCGTTTCATATTTCCCCCCAGAGCCTTCTCTTCTCCAGCTAAATATGCTCAGTTCATTTAGTCATTAACCTAGTTCCTTCAACTGTGTTGAACTCGGGGCTCTTAACCATCCTGGTTGCCTTCCTAGACACTCACCCAAAGTACCATTTCTGGAAAGCCCCCTTGCCATGCTGTATACATTCCATTCCCTCCAAGGCCTCCTGGACAACTGCCCCAAATCTACCCCACCCCCACCACCTTTCTGGACCTTTGCATCTTGATCTTATCTTATCTTAGGCATTTGCCATGATAGGATGTTAACTGCCTTTTCTTTCTTCATCTATAACTTTCAGACCAAAAATACTGCCCCACATGCTTATCCACCATTTTGCTATATGCAGTCTCCCCCATTGAAATATAATCTCTTTTGAGGGTAGGAACTATCTTAGCCTAGGACTTAAAACAATGTAATATAATAAGCCCTTAATAAATGCTTTTTCATTTGTTCCTTTTCTAGGATGTATGTCCAAGAAACAATTAAATTAGATCTTCTTCATTTATTATACATATTTTCAAAAACCGTTAATCATGTATTGTCTTGCACAGATAATTAAATTTCATATTGAGTAATATAAACTCAAACTGGGTGATATTCACTGAAGCTGAGTGATATATTAAAGATGGGCAAAGAATTGTGTTCTGTACTATATAGGGAGGCTACAAAGAGAATGACTTGAAACTTGGAAGTTAGGTTGGTTTCGAATTAGGAAGGAAGGGTATTCTTCTATGTGTATAGGAGGGACAGTGGTTTAAGGGGAAGGAAGATAGAATGTCTGAAAATAGGCTTGGAGTCAGAATAAATTTCAGCATAGCTTGTTTTTTGGGATAGTGAGGAAATAAGCCTGATTGCAATACAAATATATTACTGTTGTTTAAAATAAGTGATGCAATTAATAGAGTGCTGGAATTAGAATCATGAAGGCCTGAGTTCAGATCATGCTTCATTTGTTATTAGCTGTGCCTCTGGACTAGTCACTTATTACTCTCTCAGTCTGTTTCCTTATCTGTAAAGTGTGATTGATAATAGCAGCTTCCTTACAAGAATGCCAAGAACAAATGAAATAATATATGTAAATCACCTTGTGAACCTTAAAACTGCTGTATAGATGTTAGCTATTATTATATAGTATGTGGTTAAAAAATCTTAGTTTTATTAATAGAAAATTGATACTACATGTACTAGTGAATTCTTTTAAATAAACTGGGAAAACTCAGCTTTCTAAATTATTGTATTCTAAGTTTTTCATAGGTTTTAATTTTTAAGCTTATGTGTTGCATTGTATTTTGTTACACAGTTGAAAAATATCCTTTGTGAAAAGGCCAGATAGATCAGAGTGTTAATTCCATAAGGTGTTTTTTGTTGGCAGACTTTTATGACTAGGATTGTGTTGGCAGTCTTATACTTTTTGAGGAAGTTAAAAATGAGTAGGAAACACTTATTAAGCTAAGAAACTGGAAAAGTCCACTCATATATATCACACTTATTTCTGTATCCTCTTTCCAATGTTATATAGACTTTTGAGAAGCAGACAAATAATTTTCTGAAATATCATAATCTTGTTTTATATTGTAGATGGGTTATTTTATTTTAGATAATTAATTTTAAAGTTAGGATAATTACTTAAGGAGTTACAACTCAATCTACATATGAAAAATTCATTAAGGAAAAAGAAATAATGTGAACTTGTTTAAATAATTTTCAGGATTTTGTGGTTCTTATGTAGTGATATTGAACCCTTTAGTCACAGACTTTAATTTGTGCATAGTACTGACCTGATGCTGTGCAGGGACACTCATTGCATCCCTTCATTCAATTCACTCTAATTATCCCCAACTTCCTGGGGAGCCTGCTTAGAAGTAGTCATGAATGTGTGTTATTAAGTATTAAGATACTTGGATACTCTGGTTACATGTACCAAAGTAGTTTTAGGCATGAAATTTGCACATAGATGATGAGTATAGAAAGTCATTGTTTGCTATGATTTTGTTTCATCAAACATACTGTGTATGGTACTGAAATAGGGTTAGGTCATTTTGACAGTGATTTAAACTTGAAATAAAAATGATCGTTAATATAGTTCTTAAGCTTTTGCATTTTTGTTTATTATCTATTACACACTGTTCAAGTGGTGATAGTATGTTAATCATCTTTGAAACATACAATTTTGCAATTTTACATGCATGTTTTTAGGGTGATGGTAATTACTTTCTGCTAGGAGCATCTGTCAATGCAGAGTTTTGTCTCTTCAAGGTTCATGTGAAAATGGCGGATGAGGCTGTCTGCGTTGGCCCAGCTCCCACCAGCAAAAGCTACCTCAACATGGATGCCATCATGGAAGCCATTAAGAAAACCAGGGCCCAAGCTGTGAGTCTGAATGAATCTATCTGCTGCAGCTGTTTCATATAGAGTAAACAGAAAAGCTAAGAGTTTGTATTTTTTTAAAAATGAAAGAGAGAGAGAGAGAGAGAGAGAGAGAGAGAGAGAGAGAGAGAATGAGAATGATTGACTATGTTGTTGCACTTAGTTCATGTCACATGAGTTAAATGTGGCCGAAATCACCACTGGAAATCAAAGGCTTTGTAGCATCTGGCAGTGTTGGTCGCCGATCCTGCAGGTGGCTGCTGGATTCAGCTTTCACACCAGGGAGCAGCTTCAGTTCATTTCCAAATTCCCCCCTACTCCCCCCCAAAAATACCAATTAGTTTTGAGCATTAACTCTTTCAGTGTCATAACAGTTTTTAAAAATGTTCAATTATAATCAGCTTTCCAAAAGACTTTTGTTTGAATTCAGCTTTAATCTTTTAAAAAATTGTACACATATAATTACACTTAGAGAAATGTAAGTCATGCATTCAATAATTTAGTTATATGATGTCAACGGTGTACACATTAGTTTAGATGGATAAATGCAGGCTGCAGATTTTTTTTTTCATTCTTTCCCTTTTCCTTGATTCATATTCAGTTTAGAAGAAATACATGAAAAAAGCAATAAAATAAAGAAGTTATGATAATCAAAATAACAATATGTGTATGAATATGTATATATACTTTTACTATCACATATTTAACTGTGTAATGTTTCAAAATATGCAGAATCATCTTTAAAATTGAATGGAGGCAATGAACACTAGCAATTAGCCTGGAGTGCCTCAATTAGCATTCACATTTCTGTTGAAATAAATGTTTTGCTGTGATGCTTGTTTAAATAAAAAACCTGAATTTATGAACACATATTGTAGATGTTTAGTGTTTATTCACACAGCTAATGAGTACAAAATATTTTAATGTTTTAACTATGGCCCATCATAACATTTTTAGTTAATTGTTTACATGAAATTAAGTTGGTGTGGTGGAATTCTCTGCTTATGTTGCATTGCTGTGTATTCCATTTTATCAAATACTGGCATGCAGAGAGGCAGGATGAAGTAGTGAAAATAACATAGGACTTGAAGTCAGAAGGCCTGGGCTTAGGTTTCTATTTTGATAGTGATTAGCTATAAAGACCTGGATGAATCATTTGACTTGGTTAAGCCTTATCTGTAAAATGGGAATATAATTTTTTGTGCTATATTTTAGGGCTTTTGAGTATACTTAGTAAACAAGAAGCATCATATGAGATAGAATTTAAAATTTTTTAATAGTATTAATAACTAATAAATGTACTCAATTTAAAACTATAGTGCTTTATAGTCTTTCTGGTGTGTGTGTGTGGGTGTGCGTGTGTGTGTTTATATATCATCATTAGTATCTACACTGTATAATTCATGATTTTGAGTCATGTTTTAGTACTTTAAACATAATTTTCTTACTAAAATGTGCAATATTGAGCAATAGAATAATGGCTAGCATTATGTGTGATGAAATGTAGCAGAGTGAAAAATGGCATTGGAAGGCAAAAAGGTATCAAATATAGTGAAGGATATATGGAATTAATTTTTTTCTTATTTTTATTTTTAAGGTACATCCAGGGTATGGGTTTCTTTCAGAGAACAAAGAATTTGCTAAGTTGCTGGTAAGTTTTCTTGTTGGTTCTTTGTAGATTATCCATTAACAATTTTCATTGTGTTGGTAGGATGAATGTTTTTGGTAGTTGCCTACGAACATTTTATTAATCCCTCCCCAAATTTTAGGGTCTAAATGAGTTTTTTGAAAATATTTTGCAACATTGAAAACTTTAATTTGGAATTTGAAGATAATTCTAACAGTGGAAAAATTCTCTGTTGTAGCCAATAAATAACCTCCAGTTTAATAAAGACAACTAGATGGTACAGTGAATGGGGTGCTAGACCTGGAGTCAGTAAGACTCATCTTCCTGAGTTCAAATCTGGCCTCAGACACTTACTAGCTGTGTGACCCTGGGTAGGTCACTTAACCTTGTTTGCCTCATCTGTAAAATGAGCTGGAGAAGGAAATGGCAAACCACGCCAGTATTTGCTGAGAAAACCTCAAATAGGGTCACGAAGAGTTCATCACAACTGAAATGACTGAACAGCAACAACTATAGTTCATCTGATAATTTTCTCCAGTTTATAATTTTTATCCTGTAGTTCTAAAATTATCTCTTGGGGCTGTTTTGACATATTTATGTAGTGGAAGGAGCAAGAACTGAAAATCATGGTGGTTTTTAGTGAGTACACTAGAGGAGATGTGTTTTTCAAGTGAAACTGAAATTAGGTGAAATTAGATCACAGAGCCAAAGAGTCCTGGGCTTTCTTTTTGAATTTGACTTTGATTGTAGGAGATAGTTAACAACTTTTATCCCCATTTTGTGGTTGAAGTAATTATAGTTTAATGATTTCAATGGGGTTATTATACTTTAAAAATTCATCCCAAATGTAATTTTTACTTAAAACTGATATATCTCATTTCATTCCTAAATTCATAGTAGTATTAGAAGGAATCTTTAGTACCACACACTTTCTCTCCTTCCCTGAGGAAACTGAAGAGGCCATGACTTAACTGATTTCCCCAAAGCTACTTACTGTCAGGAGTATCAGGGGAAAGTAACTCACATTGAAATATAATTCCTAAGCTCAGGTTTAGCGGCTGAATCCAGTGTAGATGTATCGTGTTCATTCACTGGTATCCTTCTTGATTCTCTTTCAGTATGGAGTATCCCTGCCACTCCTCCATTTTATTTCTATTTTCTTGTTAGATACTTAGATAAAATCCAGTTATCTCTCAAAAATAAAAGACCACAAGCAAATACTATACCCTGTTTGGTAGAAGAATTACTGAGTCCTAGAGAATGAATGACTTCTTGATTGTTGCATTGAGATGAGCCAATGCAGAAATTTTACCCAATTTGTCAGACTAAGATTTGGCTGTTTTAAGGCCAGATTACAACTGGAAAAGCAGTATGCTGATGTACTTGTGCAATTAAAAAAAATAGTATGCAACTAATAGCAGTACTCATTATCTTCAGAATTTAATGATTATTTTCCTATTTCTGTAATAGTTGGAAGTACTCATTCCCTTTGAGTTGCAAAATTCTTAATTTGAAGTCCTGTTTTTAAAAGAAACATTAAAACATCATCCAGAGTAGGAGTTCCTAAGTTGAGGTTCATGGACCACCATGTGGTTTATGGATAGATTTCAGAGGGTTTGTAAAACTGTCATAATTTTAAAAACAACTTTTTCATGTTGAATGGTTTTAATGGTCTCAAAATTCTGAGACTGATTTTTGGTCAAGTTGTTTACATTTACAAGTCGTTTGCATTTAGAAATTACTGATTTTAAAACTAATAACTTAAAACTGCCGCAAATGGTCCACAGAAACATTCCTTTCCTCTGAAGCTTTTACAACATATTGTAATCATTAACCAGTCTTTTATTATTAAACTGAAATGGCCAATTTCAGTATGATTGGTTTCCTTTTTAGTCCTCCATATTTTATTTTATGCATTTAAAACATTATTCTGAGAAAGGGGCCATTGCTTTACCAGTCTGCCAAAAAGGGGTCCGTGGCATAAAAATTGTTAAGAATTTCTGAACTAGAGTATCTGTTTATAGTTGGCTAATAATAAAAATAACACAATGAAATGAAGTTGTTTAGGCATATTGTTATGCCATGTATCATATTGTATTATTGGCTTCTAACCATTTTATTTTAGTAGTCATTATCCCAAGCTGATTATATTTTCTATTAATATGATTGTGATGCAATACAAAGGTAACCCTATTGACGACTCCATGGACAATCTTGGACAATATTAGCAAATGATCATAGGGTGTTTTCATGTTTCTTGGTTCATATTTAGTTTTCATTACTTGTTTTCTCGTAAGCTTGAAATTTAATCAAGTACAGCTTTTAAAGCAGAGAAAATGTTTTGTTTTTCCCCATTGGTTTCTGTTTGTATTTATTTGTTTTTTGTTACCACACAATGATGAAGTTCAGCATATAATGCCTTTTGTTTTGAAAAATAAATTTTTGTACTTCTGGTGTTTTTATTATAAATTTTTAGTAATGACTTGTGGGTAAAAGGATTCATTAATTTTCTGCATTTTTCTTTTGAATTTTTTTGAGAATCTCTTTATCTTTTTACATTTTAAATGACAGTATATAGTATTTGACACCTTTAACTAATTCTTGAAGAATTGCTACAAAATAGTAGAATATTTTGCCTAAATGATTCATGTAAAAATAGCTAGACAGTTCTTGTAAAAATAACAATTTTTTATAGTTTTGTTGTGATCAGATAGGTTTTCTTTTTAAAACTATTTTCTGTTCTTTAATCCCCTTTGAGTTCCTTTTATTCCTAGCAATAAAGGGACAAGAGAGGATAGAACAGTAGTACTTCTAGGCTTGCTGGTGGTTGTTCAGTCCTTTTATATCTTTCACAAATAAGCTTTGAAGACTCATTGCTCCTCCTGCTTATTCCCTGACACTACATAGGAATAGACTGGAGTGATTAAGACCCTATACAGTATTATCCCTGCCTATTCTCTTCAATATTGGCTATACCTTTACTCACACAGTCTGACACACTCGTCTTTTAGGTGGAATTTTGTTACTTCTTGCGTCCTATTTCTACTTCACAAAGCTCTCTCTTTTCTTTATCAAGTTCATCATCTCCCAGCTCCTATCCTCATACTATGATTTTAACATCCATATAGATGCTTAAACTCCCATACCTCTCAATTCCTCAGTCTCCTAAAATTCCATGACCCACTCCTTCACCCTACCTCAGCAACACACACCTTGTATCTCACTGTTATCTGCAAGATATTCCTCCATCTATATCCCCCCTCATTCCATCTTTCCCTGTATGTCATATCTCCTTACCCTATTCTTTACCTTATTGCAATATCCATTTCTTCTTTCTTTACCTTTTCAACCCAGTATTCCTTCTCTTTAATTTCCTCCTTTTCCAATCTCAACTTGATATCTAATTCAACTTTATGCTGTCCTTTAACTCAAAAATCCCTTGCCCATGTGTGATCTGTTTGTGTCATATCATATGTCTGCTTATGCCTTGCAAACCTAGTTTTGGATTATCCCACATTTGATTATCCTAATTATTCTACCAGATGACTCTTCCATTCCTATTCATTGACTGCTCAGTGGAGCTGGAATAAATGTAAGTTCATACTACACAACTTCAGTTGGGCCCTCACTGAAGCAACACAATTAATTAATACTTTTATTCCTTGCTAATTGATTCTGCAACTACTTTCCCATAGAAACTATTCTGAACTTCTCAAGCCTTTCACTTTCCTTTCCTCAACTCTCTCAGGTGAGGACCTTGCTTCTTAATTACTAAGACAATTGGAGTCATTGGATGTGAGTTCACTCGTTTTTTCCTTTCTTTGTTTCAGAGCCTCTTGTTTCCTTTCCCTCAGTCTCTGATGCTGTGGGAGCTCTGTTTTCTTGCCAAGGCCAACCACCATACATGTGAGCTTGATCCTGTCTCCTCTCATTTTCTCCAGAAGATTTCAACTTCAGTAATTGCCTCTCGCTGACCTCTCCTCATCTACTGGTTCCTGCTGTTGCCTTCCATTGTAGAAGTCTCCTCTATCCTTAAAAAAATCTTCACTACATCCTACTATAGGGAAAGCTATCTTAATTTAATGCATCCATTTCCTGTCATTCACTCTTCAACCCTTTTCATTCTGACTTTGAACTTCCGTCTTAAAGTGATGAATTAGAGGGTGAGGACCTAGTAAAAGTGGCATAGAGGGAACAGTTAGAGAAATAGGAAGAGAACCAGAAAAGTGTGTTTTCTCAAAGCCAAGAGACAAATGCTGGATTGAATTTAATAGTTGAGAGGTCATTGGTGAGTTTACAGAGTAGTTTCAGTCAGTGGTAGAAGTAGAGGTCCGATTGCAAGGAGTTGAGGAATGGATGGGTAGTGAAGAAATTGAACAATCAAGTATTACTCAGTTTTTCAAGGAATACAGTGAGGGTAAAGAGAATAGTCAAAGGGAGAGAAGCCTTTTTTTTTAAAGGTCTAAGGTAGACTCTGACTCAGACACTCACTTACAGATGTGTGACCCTAGGTGAGCAACGTAAGCTCTGCTTGCTTCAGTTTCTCCATCAGTAAAATGGGAATGATAATGTCACCACCTCCCAGGGTTGTTGTGAAGATAAAATGAGACATCTATAAAGTGCTGTATAAATGCTGGCTATTACTGAGAAGGATTGAGTCTAACGAGAATTAATGGGGAAGGGTTTTTAAGTTTTTAGAAGTTTAGGTTTATTACTTTCAAGTACATGTTGTACTTAATATCGAGTCCCTATGTAGATCAGTGATCAATCCTTGACAATCTTGGGTAAATATATAATGAATCAATTCTTAATATATTAGTTACTTGAATGACAAAGTATTACACATTTGTTCCTTTAAATAGATTATATTTTTCTTCATAATCTTGCAGTCTTGATTTAGTTACTAGTCATATTTGACTATTTTTTTCCTCTCATTTCCTAGGTTCAAGTTCTGGCTCTGCCACTGACTTTGTTTATTTGGGCAAGTCACTTCACATCTTTGGGTCTTAGTTTCCTCCACTGTAAAATGATACTCTCTTCTCCTTAGGTTTTTCAGATATCACTCTCTTCTGGTTTTCTCTCTACTTATCTGATTCCTCTTTCTCTGACTCCTTTGTTGAATCCCCTCTCAGATTGTACATACCTTCCAAACCTAGGTGTCCCTCAGGGTTCTGCCCTGGGTCTTCTTCCCTTCTCACTCTATATTTAGTGATCTCATCAGCTCCCATGGATTTAATTACCATCTCTGTGCTGATGGACTAGCGAGGTGGCACAGTGGATAGAGTACTGGGCATGGAATCAGGAAGACTCATCTTTGAGTTCAAATCTGGCCTAAGACACATACTAGCTGTGTAACCATGGGCAAGTCACTAACCTAGTTTGCCTCAGTTTCCTCATCTGTAAAAGGAGCTACTTAAAGGAAATGTCAAACCAGTATCTTTGCCAAGAAAACCCAAGTAGGGCCATGACGATTTGGACATGATTGAAATGACTGAACAAAAATGCTGATGATTCTCAAATCTGCTTTCCTGCCCCAGTTTCTCTGCTGACCTCCAATCTTGCATCTCTATTTGCTTTTCAGACATCTTGAATTAGATATCTAGTAGGCAAGATAACCAAAATAGAATTCATTGTCTTTCTTCCTAAAAAGAGGGCAACACAATCTTCCCAATCCCTCAGGCTCACCACCTAGGAGTCATCCTCAGCTTCTCATTATCTCTCAATCCGCCCATATCCAGTCTGATGCCAAGGACTGCCTATTTCACCTTTGCAACATCTCTTAAATACATCCGCGACTTTCCTTGGACAGTGCTACCACCTAGTGCATATTGTCATCAACTCGTGTTTTGATCGCTGCAGTAGGCTGGTGGTTTGTCTGCCAGACTCAAGACTCTCCCCACTCCTAATACATTCTCCATTTAGCTACTAAAGTGGTTTTCCTAAAATGCAGGTCTAATCATGTCTCTCCACCTACTCAGTATGTTCCACTGGCTTCCTGTTGCCTTAAGTAGCAAATACAAAATGCTTCTCTGTTTGGCATTCAAAGTTCTTCATAGTCTAGCCCCCTCTTATCTTTCCTGTCTTCTTACACCTTACTCCCCAAGATGTACACTTTCATCTGGTGACACTGGCCTCCTGGCTGTAGAAGACACTCCATCTCTCAACTCAGGGTATTTCCTCTGGCTGTCCCCCATGCCTGCGATGATTTTCTTCCTCCTCAGTCTGTTCACCCTCCCTGGCTTCCTCTAAGTCACAACTAAAATCCTACCTTCTACAGGAAGCCTTCCCTAACTCTTCTGAATTTCAGTTCTTTCCCTCTTTTGATTATTTCTTATTTATCTTGTAGATGGCTTACTTTGCATATATTTGTTTGTGTATTGTTACCCCTCTTAGATTGTAAGCTCCTTGAGGGCAGTTGCTGTTTCTTTTTTTTTTTTTTTTTTTGGTATTCCCAACACTTAGCACAGTGCCTGGCAAATAGTAGGTGCTTAATAAATGTTTGTTGAATGAATGAATGAAAAATGAGGAGGTTGGACCACATGATCTCCAAGATCTCTTCCAGCTCTAGATTTATGATCTTATGATTATTTATCTCTTGTATGGATAGATGCCATAGAAAAGTATTATAATGGCTCATTTATTTTTTAGAATTTTTTGTATTCTCATTAGTACTTGTAGATATGTCCTAGATTGTCAGTATTATTGCGTTATATAGGGTATTTCTTGTTTTGTTATTTGTTTCTTTCCGACCGTTACTCCTTTATGACCCTCCAATGTCATAGAGTAATGTAGAGGAAATCTTGATTTTTCTTTGTACGTTATGAGCCTGCAAGCCTGAGGAACTGTTTTGCTGTATGTGCCTAGTTTTGAGATGTTCCTCTCTACATATGGAACACCATATTTATTCTGCTAAATTCCTTTCTCTTCCCACTCCCATAACACTTGGCATTCTTCTTTTGCTCCTCACCAGATATCACTTAGACATTATCATTAAACTCAATCCTAGCTTGTGGGGAAGTGGTTTTCTATATTGTCATGGTACAAACCCTGTTATGCTTGTATGTCAGTGCCTCAGGTATTCTAACTACCTCACCTGACTCGCTGTTTATTTGCCGTTCTTATGGTGGCTTGGATTTAAGCCTCTCTCATCTTCCTGTCCAGTAAATCCTATTGATCTGCATCTTAAAGATCCACTTTGGTCTTCTCCTGTATTCTTGAGGTAATATGTTTGCAAGTGTATCTTCTTAAAATAAAGCTTGGAAGATTATTGTGCATACTGTTAAGAGATCCATCTTTGTATCTGAGCCCTCTCCTGCCTTCTGGCAGTTTTAACTGTTTGGTGGAATTGTTGTGAGGACCCAAGAGGATTAGTATTCACTAATCTGGATTCTTGAAGTGGGGGTCAGATGATAGCAGCAAAAAGGTCAATTAAGAATGAAGCAAGAAGGAAAAAAAAGGATTGAAGCAAGAAGCCAACTGGGCTAGATACCAAAATGGAAGGAATTTACAATGTGCCTGTCAGAAGAGTTTCCTGATGTACAAATTTTTAGGGTAGCATTTATAAGCCAAACCATATTCAGTGTAAACATTGTATAAAGAAAAGAAATTAATTAATGTTAATTAAACACAGGTGGTTATACAAGAAGTATATTTGTTGGAGAAAATGTATATTATTAGATAAAGACATTATTTTCTGAGTATAACTAGTCTCACTAAATCAAAGAAATCTGTGTGTGGGTCAGACAAGGAAGAGGACTTTCCCAGGACTCAGTGTCTTCCACCTTCATCAGCTAAGTCTTTTTGTACTGGTATCAAAAGCAAAAAGGAGACATTGAAGGACACTGGCTACTGCAGCTGGTCATGCACTTTACTAGGGGTCATTTACTGCAAAATGGCTGATATAGAACAAGATGGAGTCAGCTTGATGCAGGGCAGTTTTTAAGGAGGGGAGGCCCTGTGTGTTATACAAACGTGCCAAGGAAGTTCATGATGTAGTAATAGGAGTTTTTGTAAGGGTTATTAAGGTAAGGGTAACAAGGAATCTTATTGGAAGCTGCTAACCTTAGGAAACTTACTGAAGTCAGTCTCTGCGGTCATATGGTGAGGATTATTTTGACTACTTCTCTCATAATCCTTTACCAAGCATAACATTTGTTATACATTTGCCATCCCTGCCCCTTTCTCCCATTGTTGAGTTCCTCCATTTTGGAGAGGAGTCCCCGCTAGCCAGCCTTCATACCTTTTCCCAGTTACAAGTGTAACAGGATTGGTACCATGACTATAAAGAAAACCACTTCCCCACAAGCTCTGGTTGAGTTTAATGATAATCATTAAGTGATATCTGGTGAGGAGCAAAGGAAGAATGCCATATAAAAGTGTTATGGGAGTGGGAAGAGAAAGGATTGTAGCAGAATAAATATGGTGTCCTATATGTAGAGAAGAAGAACTCAAAACTAGGCACATAGAGCAAAATAGTTCTTTAGGCGTGTAGGTATATAATGTACAAAGACTTTCTGGACTTCAGTACCATACGTTTGCTTCAGTCTCATCTTGAAACCTTCCTTTGAGTCTGAGGCCTCCTCACTTTGGAGCATCCACTGTGCTATCTTACTAGCCTCGTCCCATTGGTGTCTTCCTCCCAGAGCCTCCATTTTGGAGAGCAGCCCAGATGAGATGACCTTCTGATGACTTTCTGGATTTTCATACTATGGCCCTGCGTGTACCTTTTACACAGGTGTTTAATGGCTAATTTCATTATAATTCTGCTCTACAACTAGTTCTCTGCCAGTGAGTTTGAGTGAGATTAAATATAAGTATTTATTTATTGGTTGAGACCCCCTTGTAGAAGGTTCTGGTCTTGTGATTGGGTTTTGTAGTATCTGTGTTTCTTTGAAATCTGTCTATAATTTGCCCCAGGGGCAGTCTTCTGTGTGGAGTATACCACAGATGCGTGCAGGGTGTTAAGGACTTGTCAGCAATGAATCTGTGCCACAAGGACAGTGATGTTTGTATACTTTGACAACATCTTCTGAACTCTCTATTCACTATTGTAGTTGTGTGTCACAGGTCATGAGACGC
Source organism: Trichosurus vulpecula (assembly GCF_011100635.1). Taxonomy (NCBI): domain Eukaryota; kingdom Metazoa; phylum Chordata; class Mammalia; order Diprotodontia; family Phalangeridae; genus Trichosurus; species Trichosurus vulpecula. Next base: position 372,816,305 of record NC_050576.1, read on the forward strand.
CGATATTTGAGATGTTAGAAGACAAGGAGAATAAAAATAAGACTGTGTAAATGGATGCTGTGATGGACATCAGATAGGGTTTAGGAGACTATTGGTTCAGGGATTTAATTAATTCACTTTGATAGATTTGTGATTTCATTGTGCTGGGTACTGTCTTTGTTTATTTAAATCATCCATGTCCTCCCACCTTGTGTGACTCTTTTTCCATTTTCATGTGCCTGCCATAAGAAATTCTTCCAGTGTGATGGGTAGAGTACACCTTTCTCTATCTCTCTTGCTTATAGTATGGATACCAGTGGATACATGGACTATGTTTTTCCTTATTTTTTTCCCTTATTCTCACTGTGACTAACCTACCTTTTCTTTTTCTTCCCCCAGTCATAACAATTCTCTCACATCCTTTATTTTGCTTCTCTTTTAAAATTCATCATGGAATTTGTTGCAGCCTGCTCACCTGCCCATTACCCTTTGTGTCATTTTCAGCTCCAATTCTTTTGATTCTGTAGTATTCCGCGACTCCTAGGGTTATAACATACTTGGAGAAAACATTATTGTTTAAAAGATATGGATCTTTGTTTCAGAGAAAAGCTTGGGTCCATTAAAAATACTAGGTAATTTCCATAGGCAATCCAGCCTACACTTTCTCCTATTAAATACACATTCATTTGAAGTGTGTGTCCACAATATATGTACTGATAGATAAGCTTTTGGGTTGACTGCTGAGCTGCATATTATCATCTGGACACTTGTCCAGATGGAGTTAGATCAGACTCTTTAAAGTCATTGTGACTTTGCTTTAGGAGGCTTTTTAATATCCTGTAGCTTGAAAGAATTATCACAATTCTGTCTCAAAATGAGCATCCGTAGAACTTCACTATACGCAGGAAGTCTCTCTTCAGCTTAGACGTTGAGCTGGTCATTTTCCATGACTGTGCATACACTTTTGGTCTTACATCATTTTAATAATTAGAGGATCATTGAATAAAGTTAACTCTATTAAATTTCTCAAGGTAGCTTGTTTAATTTTGACATATGAATGGATGGCAACTTGTTTAGAAGAGACTTTAAGTCAATATTTTTCTCAACTGAATCAAGCTTCTTTGTCGTCAGTAAATGACAGAATGGGATCTTGTATTCTCTGCATTATACATTTCGTTCAGTTTTGTGTAAAAAAATATTATAGAAAGATAGATTTCAAAAGTCTGCCTTTTCTAATCTCTTCATCTAAGGTGTCCTTAATGCATGTAAAATTTTTGTAAAGGTGTAAAGGAAGTAAATAAGCATTTATTAAGTACCTACTATGTGCTAGTCACTGTGTTAATAAGCACTTTACATATATCTCATTTGAGCTTTACAACAACCCTGGGAGGTAGGTGCTATTATGATCTCCATTTTACGGTTGAGGAAACCAAGGCAGATAGAAATAAAGTGACTTCCCCAGCATTACACGGCTGGTAGGTTTTGGTGGCAGGATCTTCCTGCCTCCAGGTTCAGTGTTCTATCCACTGTTCCACCTGGCTTTCTCTGTGGGAGGCAGATGTATATGTTGTTAATTATTTATATTGTCTGTTGCCTTTTTTGGGTGGGGTGTCTGGGATAATAATATCACAAATAGTTTTCTTTCTCAGTGATATTTGCTCCTTTTTTTTCAGTGTCCTCAAAATTGTGTTACCTCTGCAACATATCTCTTCTCCAGAGTCACCAGTGGTCTCTTAGTGGCCAAATTCAAATGGCCTTAACTTCATCCTCATTCTCCTTGACCTCTCTGATGCCTTTTGACATTACTGAGCACCTTTCCTCTTCTCTCTAGGTTTTTGGGACATGGCACTGTCCTGGTTCTCCCCTTACTTATCACACTACTCCTCATTCTTCTTTGCCTTCTCTTTATCCAGATCCTACCTTCTCTTACTCTACACTATTTCACTTAGTGATCTCATCAGCTCCCATGTATTTAATTATCATCTCTATGTGGTTGCTTCTCAAATCTATCTATCCTTCCCTAACCTTTCTGCTCACCTCCAGTCTCAGATCTTTTCGCACTAGATTTCCAGTGAACATCTTAAGCTCATATGTCCAAAACTGAACTAATTTTCTTTCCTCTTAACCCCCCACCCCCGCTCTCCTCTTAACTTCCCTATTTACTTTTGAGGACACTACTATCCTCCCGCGGCTCAACTCAGGTGTCATTCTCAACTCCTCCCTGTCTCTCCTTCTCCATGTCCGTTTTGTTTCTAAGACCTATTTTCACCTTTGCTACCAGGGTAGCTAAGGTTGGTGAATCGCTTGAACTTGAGAGTTCTGAGTTTCAGTAGGGCATTGTTTGACTCTAATGTGGTGAGCCCCTGCAGGAGTGAAGGGAAGGGAAAGAGGAGGTGTAGGATGTTAGCAAGCTGCTTTTTTTTGTTGGTAATGCCCTGGGTTTATTTTGTGAGAGTTCTGTCACAATTTTTCCAGGTGGGATTAAAAACCTTAAGGATAGTGTATGTCGTTGGCCTGGGCATTTAGACTTCGGTACTGACAAAGCACTAGTCTAGTAGTTGTCTGGTAAGTACCGTTCTCTTCACAGAAGAGAGGTCAGTATTTCCAAAGGAAGGCACCCAATAGTTGTGGTTCTGGAATTGCAGCCTTCTGGAGAATCTTAAAAGGAAAAAAGCTGGCTGGCTGTTTTTAGAAACTGGAATGATGATACACATACAGCAATTACTGTGTTCTTCTCCCTTATATCTTTTTTCTGAAGAACAAGTAAAGAATGAAGTCTTTTAAGCAATTTGACAATTTAAAAAAAATACATTTTTGTGTGCTAAAAAAAAGGGCAAGACAACATAAACTCCAGTTGTGAGGACTATTTGCATACTTGATTTAACACTTTTTGGTGTGGAAGGAAATGGGACTACTGGGCTGTTTGTGGAGCAGCAACATAACCTTAGTGCTTTCAGTACCAGAAACTTCCCACAGCTTTTGTGGGTGAGTGGGGATAGGAAGATTCAAGAGACTTCCTCTTTAGTTTAAGGAAGAAACAAAGTAGCTCAGGTTGGAAATATGTCAAAGATCCTGTGAAGATCACCAGCATGATCTTGCCCATGTATGGCCCCACGTTTTCAGCATTGACAAGATAAGGAGACCCATTCATCACCTTCACAACATTGTACCATCACAGCTGAATGAATAACTAAATGTGGAGAAATTTATGTGTTACTGTAGAATATGTATTGTCAGAGATGAATCTAGAGACTAAAATGTCCTAGAAAGGAAAAGAATATGAACTGTCGTGATAAAAATTAGAAAGTATAGTAATTACCTGAGTTATGTAAATCTAACTTCTAAATATGTAAATGAATGGTCATTCACAAGGTCTCTTCCCTACTTCAAGGTTGCACCAGTATCCAGCTAGTATTCTCTAATAACTGACCCGTCATTTAAATTTCAAAGATGTTGCAGGATCTCCTTCTCCTCTTTCATAATAGTTGTACTTTTAATATTAGTAGATTATGTTTTGCTGGAGCAAAAAAAGGATAAGAATGCTTCATTCACAAATGGATCTGTATCGATCCTTTGTAAAAACTCTACTCCCAGGAGTCAACTATCGTTTACCATTTTTTTCCCACCTTAGATGTATAGTATTTCATTGTTATAGGTTAAGTAAGTTTTTTTGCTAACCTAGATATTCATTAACCTTTTATGCTAGTGTCTTCTTTAAAATTCTCTAGATATACGTATATAGCTATACATATAAAATTATAGATATACGTATAAAATTCTCTAGATATGTCACGTATATACAAATGTATATCATGTATATACATGTATATTTATGGGTGCATTTCCTAGAAGGTAAGTTCTCCCAGAGCAGAAATTGTTTTCCACTGAGAATTAAATTTATTTTTCTTTACATGCCTAGTACTTAACATGTGCCTAAAACACAAAGGAAGCACTTGACTGATTGTGGTAAAATGCATTCTAAGTTTAAAAAATGGATTTGCAAACCAAATTATGGAATTTAACTTCTTTTTAAACAGTTATGAACTTCTATGAAGTTTTCAAATTTCTGTATTTACAATTTTATATAATAAAAGTTTTGAAAAAAAGTCATTATTGTTAGGATAGAGTGGTTTATAACATCTATTACAGAATATATATTCTTCATACTGTTGTATAAATAGTAATAATCGAAGAGTAATTGTAAACATAGTAAATAACCCAGTTCTGTTTGTGGTAGGTAAAACAGACTAAAGTCATTTATTTGCTTTGTGTGTCATTCAGTAATTATTTTCTCTTATTTACATTGTTTGAGAAAGACAATGCTAATAAACGTTCTGGGTAAAGAAAAGGTCCTATTTTTGCTGCTAAAATCATCAGTTTACTCTGCCTCTTTAGCGTACGTACATTCAATTTGTTCTCATAAAAAGATAATCTTTTTAATGTGCCTTTTGAATCTGTTTTCCGGTTAAATTGTGAGTATGCATGTTTTTACATTGTCTGTAAGATTATAAGAAGTAGCTAGAAGATAGGGATCATTTAGTAGTGGTAATAATTAATAATACCTCATATTTATATAGCACTTTAAGTTGTTTTACAAATTACCTTCTTCACAGCTACCATATAAAGCGAGTAGTGCAAATATTTGCATTTTACATGTAAAGAGACTGAGACTAGGAGAAGTTAAGTAAATTTTCAGTTACACTGTGAATAGCAGTGCAGTTGCCCTCTATTCTTTATAACTCAGCACACTACTTTATAGAGTCTACTCAGTAAATGCTTATTAGCCAGCCAGGTGCTGTCTTAAAATCTTAAATAATGAAAGAAGTGTAAAATTGGTATCTTAATCTTGTCAGTAACAGAGCAAATATAATTGTGATTAGAGTTCCATTTTATTTTTATATCATTTTTTTTTGCTATCCTGAACTTGATAAAACATCAACAAATCTGAATATTTTCATGTACAAAAGCCAGAAAGGGAATATGATGAAACCATGCATCTCATAATGTACTGTGCAACTTGATTTTTGTTCTGGGTTTTTTTTTTTTTTAAAGAGGTACTATATTCAGTATGTTAGTTCTAAAAGCCATCCTACTTATCTGTGTTTGCCTCTACACTTCCCTTCTGTTCTTTTCTGTGCATCTTTAAAAATGATTCATTAAACATTCCTCCTTCTACTTCTAAAAGGTTTTAAAAAATATTCCCTTGTAACATGTTAGCATAGTTATGCAAAACAGATTTGAAAGTAGATGTTTCATTCTACACCTTTACTCCACCTTTCTGTCAAGAAGTGGGAAACAAATTTCATCCTAGGTTCTTTGGAATCATGATTGATTATTGCATTGATGAGAGTTTTATCAATTTGTCACAGATGATGTCAGAATTCAGGGAGAAAAAACAACTTTTCCTTTTCTATTGAAAGTACTAAATTATTTGAGGAGTTTGTTGAATAAAATTGTTTTTGTTTTTTATAATTTTATGTAGTTATAATTACTCTCAGCATCGTTTAATATTAAACTTTCAAGTACATATTTTCTAAAATTTACAGACAGAATTAATGAGATTTCTGGGATTTCCTTTTGGACTACACTTTAAAGCTATTGTTGCAAAGTTTTGAAACACCATATTAATGCTCAGTATGTGATATGCTAATAATCTAAGTGGAGAATATCTTTTTTTGTGTCCGTATTTCTCTTGTCACGTAGTGTGATATTTTCATTCCCCTCAGTCATTCCTTCATCCTCTAGCTATTAGTTGAATACAGGTCTTTACTTTAGGAAAGCAGGAAAAATTTTACAGGATAAAAACAGTGCCATTTTCCTTAAACCATGTTTTTATTTTTAAACACAATGTTTTGAGTCATACGTCCTGCCTTTTGATATGGTGTTCCTAATTAAAATGTCATGGTTTATATAAAATATGCTGTGTAAATAAGCAGAGCCGTTGTTAGCACTGTATTTAGCTGCTAACATTTCACCTCAGATTTCAGTAAAGCAGCACGTGTTAGCAGAATATCTAACTTTTCTGAATTAAACATGTTAAAGTTTGATATTTTACCTATTGTGTAATGGTATAAAGCTTTACATGCTAATGTGCTTATTTAAACCTTCTTAAAAAAAGTGGTGGTGGTAGTAGAAATACTCCTTATACAAATAGTATTCGTTTAGGTATGAAAAATTATGTACTTAAAATCTAAAACCCTAGAAAGAAAACATGCTTTTATTCCTTATAATGACTGTATTAATGATCATCATACAGTAATTAGACTTCATTATTTTATTTAGTTGGCTTGGAGAGCATACTAAGCTTGGAGACAGCATCAAAGTTTCTTTTCAGAGACTGCAGCTGAGCAAGTTGGCCATTGTCTTTTAAATCTAGTGGATTCAGTCAGCACTCTTGTGTGAGCTTCTCCAGGTATATTCCAAATGTTAATAGGAATGAAGGCAGTGGATAGAAGGAGTACTCCCAAGTCTGGGACTTGGCCAGGTCTGATTTATTATTAATAGGATAAGATGGGGGTTGGGGATTTGAGTGTAGAGGGTATAACTGGTCCAGATGGAAAATGGAGGAGGGTATAGATGGTGCAAGGGTGATAGCCTGAGAAAGACCTGAGAGGTGGAAAGATTGGTGATCGTGATGTGGACAAACAGCATTAGGGATTGTAAGCCACAGGCAATACTAAATGATAAAAAGATTATGATCTTGGGAAATAATTTCAGACTTCTTGACCATGTGGTAGAACTTTTGAGGGTGATTGATGGTAAGATCAAAAGTATGACCATTTCAGTATATGCTGAGGTAGCATATGAGAGTGGGTTAAGAAGGTGATGAGAAATAAGTAAATTGAGGAATTAACTAGTTGATTTATAGAAGAGATTAGTTACATAAAACCCAGAAGCAATTGACCTTGACAGTGTTGGAACACCTCAAGGACTACAACACTGGGGTAAGGACTATCCGTAAGTTATTCAGGAAACATTAAGCGCCTCTGCATGCCTAAGCACTGTGCTAAGTGCTAGGGATACCAAGACACACAAAAACAGAAAAAGTGACTGTCCTCAAGGAAAATACTACATTTATAATGGGGACAGCATGTTAAATAAGTACATACAAGATGCATACAGAGGGAAATGCTTAAATAGTTGGCAGGAGGTAGGGGAATGGGAAAGGCTTCCTGCAGAAGGTATGGTTGGAGCCAAATCTTGAGGGGAGCCAGAGATGCCAAAAGGCAAAGGTGAGGAAGAATAACACTCTAGGTATTGGGAACAGCCAATGCAAAGGCACAGAGTTGGGAGAAAAAGTGTTACAAAGAAAAAATCCATGGGCTTTGGCAACAGATTAGATATGGGGGTGTGTGACAGAATGAGGAGTTGAAGATGCTGCCCATGTTGTGATCCTGGGGCAATGAGAGAATGTTTGTCCCCTGAACTGTAATAGGGAAGTTAGGGAGAGAGGAGAGTTTGGGAGTAAAGATAATGAGTTCAGTTTTGGACATAATGAGTTTCTTCTATCTGTGGGACATCAAATTTTAGATGTCCAGTAGGATACATTAAAGAGCTACTAGGAGGTGAAGTGGATAGAGCCCCAGACCTGGAGTCAGGAAGACCTGAGCTAACATCTGACATCAGACACGTAACCGCTGTGTGACCCTGGGCAAGTCATTAACCCTGTTTGCCTCAGTTTCCTCATGTGTAAAATGAGCTGGAGAAAGAAATGGCAAACCCCTCCAGTATCTTTGCCAAGAAAACCCCAAATGGGGTCATGAAAAGTTAGATACTACTGAAGTGACTGAACAGCAACAATAGAGTTTATTGGTGGGGGGACTGTGGTGAGACCTATGCTTTAGAAAAATCACTTGAACCTGAGTAAAGGATGAATTCGAGTGAGGAGAGATAAAGCTGTACAATGAGTCATACAGCTATTGCAGTAGTTGAGGCAAGAGTTGATAAGGACTGGTACTAGGGTTGTGGTTGTGGGAGTGGGCAGTAGGCAGTGTATATGAGAGAGGTATCTTGAAGGTGGAAATGGCAAAAGTTTGGCCACAGATTGCATATGTGGGATGAATGAGAGTTAGGAGTGAAAGGATGACTTTGAGCTCTGGACCTGGGTGACTGTGAAGATTACAGTAAAAGGCAGCTTCAGAAGAGGGAAGGTCTTTGGGGAAAGGTCATGAGCTCTGTTTTGAACATTGAATTTGAGATGACTACAGAACATCCCCCTTTAAATTTTCAAGAGGTAAATTGGTGGTGTTAGTTTTACTTTTGGAACATCTTTTGCATATACGTCCTCTTCTCCTGCCACAATCCTGTACAGACTCTTGCCTGGGCTATTGCAGGGGACTCCTGCTTGGCTTGCTTGTTGCAAGACAAGTCTCTCCTGACTCCTTTGCATCCCTACTCAGCAGTCAGGATGATCTGAAAAAGCACAGGTCTTACCGTGTCATTCTCCCTGATTCTAGGATAGGCGCTGTATCCACTGTGCTATCCAACTGCAGACTCTTTGTGATGCAGGGGATCATACTGTCCTGGGAGTTTTCTTGGCAGAGATACTGGGGGGTGGCTTGCCATTTCCTTTTCCAGTGGATTAAGGCAAATGAAGGTTAAGTGACTTGCCTAGGATCACACACCTAGTACATTTTTAAGGCCAGATTTGAACTCAGGTCTTCATAACTCCACATCTAGTACTCTATCCACTGAACCACCTATATGGCTTCTAGTTTTCCTAATTGCTCTTGTCAGATACAACTTGGGAGTTCTTCTGCCTTCCCCCCGTCCCACTACCAACCCTCCAAGTCATTTATGTCTGTAGGTGTATTGAAAAGCTAGTCTTTCCCCCCTCATTTTATAGATCACGAGGCTCATTTACCATGGTTAGTAAATACTAAAACTGGGCCTTGAGTCCAGGTTTTCTGACTACAATATTTGCTTTTCCAGGATAATTTATTCCCTCACTGTTCCAAATAGTTGGAAAGTTGGTACAGTAGATATCAACTTATCGAGGATCTGAACAACTAGAAATCGTAAGACATGAGAACTTCTTCATGATAATGTTCACTGAATGATGTGCATAGATATAGTAGAAAAAGTGCCGGAGTGTAGCCAGATGATTTGTATTCAAATATCTAACCTTACCTTTGGCGGGTCACTTCATCTTACTAGGCCCGCCCTTAGTTTTCTCATCTGTAAAATCAGATGACCTACACGATCTACTTCTGAAGTTTCAGTTCTAAATGTATAATAATCCTGTTAATCAAGAGTATTTGTTTATTTTAGGATATTTTTGTTCTTTGCTAATATTTATATGCCATATACTAATTAACTGAAATACCCTAGTTGCTAACCATTGTGTCAATTTTTAAAATTTTGGGAAAATTGCATTTGATTGCGGTGATACTGCTTTTAACTAAAGAGTTTGACATATGAAATCCTATCTATTTTCAAAAGTGACCATAGCCACTTCCTATGTTAGAAATAAAGGGAATCTTTTAAAATTTTATCCCAATGAAATTTCTTTCTTTGAATCAAAAATTAGGTTGAATTGAATGAATTACCCAGTTTTGATGATATTCAGTGCCTTAATCAGGCATTTAAACCCTAATATAAAGACAGATATTTTATTATGTGTTCTGATAAAGAGCCTGTTCTCATTCATTTTATAATACATTTTGATACCTAAAATAATTGATTTTTATGATTCACATTTTCTTTCAGTATAATGGTTAACTTTTCTGAACTTCACTGAATCATTAATGTGATTCAGAGAAAAATGCAATGTGTATATACCCGTAACCACACTATTTCATGAATGAGTTCACTCAAATTTTTACTTCAGTGTGTGACTATTCCATCTTGGAGAATATTTGCTCATACACAATTGAACTGTTTTCAATTATTTGAAATCCTGTGCTATTAGAAACTTACATACAATAAATACTTAAGTAGTAGTATAAACCTCTACTAAATGTAGTATAATTCTATTTTATTGTCTTGGGAGATGGGTGTGTAAAATGCTTTATGTTTTTCTTAGGCTTTAGATCCATGTGGTGGTGGTAGTGGTAGTAGTAGTAGTAAGTTCTGTCATTGTTTTATAGCTAGGTTCTTTAATTGATGTTGAATTGTGGCTTTCAGTATGCACAGGGTTAAATGAAAAGGTTGTAGTCATCTAGTGAGCATTTTTCCTTTAATGTGCTCATTAGCAGTGGCAAGTCCAGGTTTTAGCACATGTCAGTAATTTACATTTCATTGCTTGAGTGGCTGCCCTTGTTCAAGAGTTGTTTCTAAGCCTGATGAATATACTTGTATTGGGAATAAACAGAGTAGAAGAATTGAAAGCCAAATACCCTGCCAGGCTTTTCAGTAGGTTCTGAAGTTTCCAGTGGATCACTGATTAGCAATGCATGAAGCAGTATGAAAATTGCAAAGATAAGGCCTACAAAAGTTGCCACAGGTAGGCTATCCTATTAAACCTCTCTCTCCCCCCTCCCCCAGCTCCCCCTTTTCCCCCAACTACTTTTGCATTCCATCCTCTCTAGATTCTCTTTTTGGGGGTAGGTCTTCTCTTAATTGAAAATATATTATATTAGATCTTATAACGTCAACCAGGTTCCTTTATGCACTTCTTACTTTTAAACAAAGTCTGATTGTTATGCAATGAGTCCTAAAGAAACAAAGACCTTGATAGGCTTTACAGCTCCCTGGGATCCGATTATTGTGATTGGAATCCCTGTGAATATATGTTCGGGGACTCATTTCTTCCCCACTGCCTGATTGATATCAGCCTTTTCTGGCTTTTAAAGACTTGCGGAAATGTGTACTGGGAGGCAGTGGCAGTGGGGTTGGAGATTGAGATATAGGTCACTGTTTTTCTTTTTAGAAAGGTGCAAAACTTTCCTTCTAGTTGAAAAGCCTAAATTTTTATAATAATTTTTTGACCCTAAAATTTACTGCAAATGTTTACATGCACAGATGGTATAATTTCTATTTTTAAACACTGCCATATTTAGAAGATGAGTAGCTTGTTGACTATGTGTTTTTTAAAGTTTGTGCGTTACCTGTGCAAAAAATAACTATAGGCTTATAAAGAAATGTGTTTCTGTTTAGGATGTATGTGTATATGTATGTTCTTGGGATTTTAAATAAAAATTCCCCCTCTCTTATGATCATTGAGGAAAAGATTGAACTTTAGCACCTATTCCAAATTTTTAGGCAAAAATTAAAGTGCACGGAATATATTCTTTGTATCTGTAAATGATCAGGTGCTATTAGAAAGATTAAAAACAATGTCAGCATTCAGGTTAAGTGATTTGAGTCAGGTAACCTTAACTAAGCATGTAAATGTCCTAAATTTAAAAATACATACTTCAGATAAATATGTTAAAATCTAAGAAGAGTATCTTCACTAAAAGTATAACTAAAATTATGGACTTTTAAACGCCTTAGTGGGAGAATGGATGAGAATTTAGGTGGCATAACATACTTTTCTGAAAATTTTCACTTCAACCACTATTGCCTACTATATACCAAGTTATTCTGGTAGGTACTTTAGGCAACATAAAGATGAGACTCTGTACACCCACTCAGGTATTATTGTGAGATCATTAGTTGCCCAAGTTTCAGTTGTGTAAAAGTATACAAAATAAACCAGCATCTTTTATTTTTTAAATGAACACACAAAGCTCTTCTATTATTGCTAGCTTTTAGCAATTCATACTCGTAAAAGAACCTTTTTTGAATTGTTCTAAGATATCCTTTAAAATCACTTGCAAATTTCTGGAGGATATCAGTGAATTTTGAAGTATCTTTGAGTTTTTAACTGTCAAATCTAATAGTACTGTTTCTTTAGCAACTACTGCTAGGAAGCTGCTGCATTGACTAGTAGAAGAATTTATATGAGTTCAAATTAAAGGTGGCATCCGTTTTTAATTGATGGTTTGTTTTTTCTTAAGTCAGTAAAATTGAGTAAGACAGGAGTTATGAGTTCTTACAAAGTGAAATAGTTTGACTAGATGATGTTATGAGAAATGGGCTGATGTAGAGGTATTAATGTCTAAATTAATTGTTCAGAGATTTTATTCTTTAATGATTCTTCCATAGTTGTAGAAAAACAAAGCTTTCCACAATTCCAGTTTTTTACTCCAGAAGAATATTATTGTTTGTTTTTGTTTAGTCGTGTCTGGCTCTTTGGGACAAGTCTATGGAGTTTTCTTGGCAAAGATACTGCAGTAGTTTGTCATTTCCTTTTCCAGTGTGTTCCTATTCTACAGATGAACTAAGGCAAATAGGGGCTAAGTGTATTTCCCAGGGTCACACAGTTAGTGTCTGAGGTTGGATTTGAACTCAGATCTTCTCAAATACAAGCCAGTGCTCTACCTGTTGCACTATCTAGATGCCCCATTCATTTGCTACTTAGTAGTATTTTTCACTTAAATATGTGACTTTGGTGTAATGACTATTCAACTAGTTTTAGTGTTACTTTAGTGTAGTAAAGTCAAGCTTCATTCAGAATTTAAAAGGGAGGCATTTCTAAATCTTTGCTTTGTCAAATATTTTAGTTAACTTCTTTAATGAAGAACACTTGAGTTTGATTTATTTTAGTTTTATATACCCAGTTTTGTTTTATGAAGGTGAGATGCCAAATTTTGCTTTTAGTTTTATGTTTTAAATATATTTTTCATATTCTTGTCCAGAGGGGGGAGAGAGAGAGAGAGAGAGAGAGAGAGAGAGTGTGTGTGTGTGTGTGTGTGTGTGTGTGTGTGTGACAAAGACAGACAGGAGGGAGGGATAAGGAAGAAGGTAGGGGAGAGACAAAGATAAGAGAAAGTGTGTGTGTGTGTGTGTGTGTGTGTGTGTGTGTGTGTAAGCAGTGTTACATACAGTCAGACTCCATCACTGTACATTGGGTTTGTTTAACTTTTTATATTAGAAGGGAGGAGGCCTCACCACATCAATTGTTTTTGCTTAACTGAGGGGTGGTGTGTTAAATTACAATGATGATTAGGGAACAAAACTAAAAATGACTGATATAAAACCATAAAGCAAAAAATAAGACATTTTAAAGTATGTATAATTATCTTAAAGTTTGATTAAAATATATGCTTCAGTTGAAAATACTGAAGGCATCTTTTCTCTGTTTAATATTTCCAAATTATTTTACATATAAATAAGAACAAATGTATTAGATTTACTTCAAAAAATGTAATCTTGGCTTACTCTATCCCACGTTTTCAGCACTTGTAGAGATTTAAAAAAATATGCCCTACAGACATACTGACTTTATTTTAATCTTATATTCAGTTGAAATAATATATAAAGCACTTTATAAATAGCACTATATAAATTATAGCTACATAATGATAGCCACTAGCTATTATTTTATTCTTGTTGAAAATGGGTAAGTAAATTTCACTCCCTAAACAGGTTTAGTGTATATGATGTCTTTCAAAATTTAATTGTCAAGGAAATGAGTTTTCTGCCTAGTTATTAGATGCTAGTTTTTTAGTAGAGAAGTCCATTAATTTTTCACCTCTTTACACCACTTCATGTTTTTTAGACCTCTTAGTCCTTATAGAATCATCATCTCAGTCTCTTTATCAGATTTTTCTTTAATTCTTACTTATGTTCTTTTCCTTAATTGTATTTTATTTTTTCCAATTACATGTAAAGATAGCTTTCAACATTCATTTTTGTAAGATTTTGAGTTCCACATTTTTTTTGCCTTCTTCTCCCTCCCCCCAAGATGGCATACAGTCTGATAGAGGCTTTACATGTCCAATCATATTAAACATATTTCCACATTAGTCATGTTGTGAAAGAAGAATCAGAACAAAAAGGAAAAACCATGAGAAAAAAAAAGAAAAGAAAAAGAGCAAAAAGTGTGTCTTGATCTGCATTCAGACTCCATCGTTCTTTCTCTGGATGTGGATAGCATATTCCATCTTGTGTCTTTTGGAATTATCTTAGAACATTGTATGGCTGAGAAGAGCTAAGTCTATCAGTGTTGCTGCGTTGTGCTCACTTCACTCAGCATCAGTTCATGTAAGTCTTTCTAGGTTTTTCTGAAACCTGCCTACTCATCATTTTTTATAGAACAATAGTATTCCATTACATTCATTCACAACTTGTTCAGCTTTTCCCCAGTTGATGGGCATCCCCTCAATTTCTAGTTCTTTGCTACCACAAAAAGAGCTGCTATAAATATTTTTGTATGTATGAGTCCTTTTCCCTTTTTTATGATCTCTTTGGGATATAGTACTTATGTTTTTTAATACTATCATTGCATGTCAGGGCCATGGAAATAAGATAGAGTTACCCTTCTTTTAAAGCTTTCATTCTGACCTTGGGCAAGTCACTTTACCCCAATTGGCCTGCCTTCCCCCTCCAAAAAAAAAAGATTAAAAAAAAGCTTTCATTTATTTAGCTTCATAGAATTGGAGGAGGGATTTAAATTTGTTTCTGAATATAATTTTTTTTGTCTGATAGTACAGTATGTTGCCAGAAAAAGAAAACACCGGTCAGTTTGGATCAATAAAACTCTCCTGTATACTTAACTATTGATGACATATAGAATGTACTTTGAGTGTTTAGAATTAAATAAAGAGGTACTTATATTAATTAGTCATCTTAATAGCAATGTTAGGGTCAGTAGGTTTTGACAATTTTTGGAGAAACAATGTTTTAAAAAAATTTTTTTTGATACTCTAGCTAAACTATACAAAACACTTTTATAGTCATTTCAATGCTAGATAACTTGAGGGTTCATTGCTCCTGTACATTTTTCAAATTATTGGTTTCTTAATACATAAGCTTTTAATTTACCCCCTACTGACAAACCTAAATGGGTTTTCAATAATTTTGAAGTAGACTCCTCTAGTTGAATTTTAGTGTTGGCCTTGATTGCTGAAGAAGAATCTCTAAGCAGCCACAAATTTAAAAGGATGGGAGGTTCAAATAACACCTCCTGTGGCAAAGCCACTGGTCTTCCTATGAAAAGTTTATTTTTTATTGTTAATTTTTCATCTTTATTTCTCTTGGTTTGGTGTATTTCTAGTTTCAAAAGTATTAACAATGTGTATGTTTTCAGTGCTTTAAAATCAATGTTTCTGTCTACTCTTTGTATCTTGAACTTAATGCAGTCATAGTCATATGAAACATTTTTACTCCAAATTTTATAATTCATTGGGCACCTGTGCTAGATTTGCATTTGAAAATTACCTAGCACAATGCCTTGTATGTAGTAGGTACTTAATAGATGATTATTAAATTGAAAATTAAATTTGAGACATTTTTACTTTGAATCTACATATATTTTTCCCAAAGTTTTTATCTTAATTTTTTTAATCCTCATCATGTTTTTGTAAGGCATGTAACAGGAAAGAAATATTCATTATAGTGTGGTACTTAGTGAAATGCCTTGCCTTATTAGAATATTCAACATTGATTTATTGAGCACCTACTTACTGTTTGCCAAGCATTGTGCTAGGCACTGGGGATTTAGAGATAAAATTAAAATAATCCCTGTCCGAGGAATTTATAGTCTATCATGGCAGAAAATATGTAAGCAGGTATATATAAATTAAATAAAGCTGAATTTTGGTTGCACTTTCACCTGGAATGTGCAGCAAAGTCATCATCTAGATAGTGTTGTTTGAACAGAATTTTTAAATAAATAAAAAGGATCCAGCACCTGAGAATGTATCTGAGCTAGGGGTGAAGCCTATGCAAAAGTGCAGTGGTAGGAGATGGAGTGTCATTTGTGAGGAATAGCAGGAATGCCTGGGACCATATAATTTAGGAAGGAAGAGTAAGATATAATAAGATTGGAAAGATAGGATGGGGCAAGGCTGTGAAGGCTTTAAAAGCTAAACAAAGGAAAAATTGATAGGGGAGTGCTATGATCAGACCTGCACTTTAAGAAAATCACTTTGACAACTGTGTGGAAGATGCATTGGAAAGAGGGGTCCGGTTATGAAGCTGTATTACAAAAATTCAGGTAAAAGTCAGGCCTGAGCAAGAGAAAAGACATATCATAGTAGAGATGTTTTAAAGGTAGAAATAATAAAATTTAGCAACTGATTGAGTAGGCTATGGTGAGGACGTGTGAAGAATCAAGATAATGTTGAGGTTGTCTGTGTGGATTCCTAGAAGGATGGAACTGCCCTTAAGAAAATAGTCAAGCTCAAAAGCGGGGTGGATTTGTTTTGGAAATAACAATGTGTTCAGTTTTGGACATGCTGAGTTTGAGGTGACTTGAGGACATCCAGTGTGAAATATCAATGTACAACTGGAGGTCAGGAGAAACACTTCCACATACATAGGATTGAGTATATCCATTTGGGAGTCATCTGCATAGCTGCTGAGATCAGTAAGTGAGTGTGGAGAGATAATAAAAGATTGCCCAGGACAGAACCTTGGTGTACATCCATAGTTATGGCATGTTGCATGGCTTATGAACCAGGAAAGGTGATTCAAGAGGAGTGATCAAACAGGAAGAGAACTAAAAAAGAAAAGGGTCATAAGACTCCAGACAGGAGAGAGCAGATGTTAGTCCACATTGTCAAAAGGTACAGTCCCACTGATTTTCCTAAAACAGAGGTCTGACTCACTACATTTCCAGTGGTTCCCTATTTGCCTCAAGTGGCAAATAGAAACATTTCTTTTTGGCATTTAAAACCCTCCAAAACCTAGCTGGGAGCTGGAGTAATGTTTTTAGAGTTAGGGTTAGGGTTACTAAGTGCTGAGATTACACAAAAAGGCAAAAGATATTCCTTGCCCTAAAGGGACGTAAAATCTGGGAGGGGGGGCAACATGCAAACAAATCTATACTAAGCAAGCTATATACAGGATAAATAGGACATAAAAGAGGGAGAGCAGTGGGATTAAGAGAGGTTAGGAAGAGCTTCCTGTAGGAGGTGGGATTTTAGTTGGGACTTAAAGGATACCAGCCAGGGAGGTCAGTGATTAGAGGAGGGAAAACCTTCCCAGGCATAGGGGACAGCTAGAAAAAATGCCTGGAGCCTAGAGATGGAGTTTATTATTTATGGAACAGCTAGAAAGACAGTATTGCTGGATTGAAGAGTACATTTTGGGGAGTAAAGTATAAGAAGACTAAAAAGGACTAGGTTATGAAGCTTTTTAAATGTCAAACAGAGAATTTTGTAATTTGCTTTTGGGGGTCCAGAGGAAACCCCTGCAGCTTATTGAGAAGAGGATAGGAGGTGTGACATGATTAGACCTGCATTTTAGGAAAACCACTTTAGTGACTGAATGGAGAATGGATTGGAGTAGGGAGAGACTTGAGGCAGCTAGGCCATCATCAGGCTATTGGCAATAATTGTGGTGTGAGGTGATGAGGGCTTGCACTAGAGTGGTGGCAGTGGCAGTGGGGTATTTAAGAGATGTTTCAAAGGTGAAATCAGCAGGCCTTGGCAACAGATATGTGGGGTGAGAGATAGTGAGGAATCCAGGATGACTTGTAGGTTGTAAGCCTGAGGGACTGGGAGGATGGTGTTACCCTCTACAGCAGCTCTGTACAACCTTCTGCCCACTAAAGGATTTCTGGCAGCTTGTGAAAAATGTAGAGGATGTTTTCCAACAAACATCTACATTTTTCCCAGGGCTTCCTGAAATCCTTTGGTGGGCCAAAGGTTGTGCGGGCCTGCTCTACAGTAATAAGGAAAGTAGGAGGAGGGGGGATGTGGATCATGGGGAAAGATAAATGAGTTCTGTTTTGGACATGTTGATTTTTAAATATCTACTGGACATCCAATTCCAAACGTCTGAAAGGCAGATGAAGATGGGAGATTGGGTCATTGGAGAGATTGGCACAGGAAAGGTAGATTTGAGAATCATCAACATATAGATGGTAATTAAATCCATGGGAGCTGATGAGATCAGCAAGTGAAGTAGTATAGAGGGAGAAGAGAAGAGGGCCCAGCACGGAACTCTGAGAGACGTCTGGGTTAGAGGGTATAATCTGAAGGAGGATCTAAGAAAGGAGATGGAGAAGGAGCTTCAGATGAGTAGGAAGAAAACCAAGAGACAGTTGTATCCCTAAAATCTAGAGAGAAGAGTGTATTAAGTTGGAGAGAGTGATCGATGGTGTCAAAGGCTGCAGAGAGGTCAAGAATGAGGATTCAGAAAAAGTATTGGATTTGACAAACTTTGGAGAGAGCAGTTTTGGTGGAATGATAAGGTTGGAAGCCAGATTGTAAGGGGTTAACAAGAGTCTGAAAGGAGAGAAATTAGAGGCAGTTATTGTAGATGGCTTTTTCAAGGATTTTAGGTACAAAGGGCAAAAGAGATACAGGACAATAGTTAGTTGGGTGATAGTTTTTTTCAGGATAGATGAGACGTGGAGATGTTTGTAAATGGTGGGAAATGAGCCAGTAGAGAGGGAGCAATTGAAAATAAGTGAGAGGTGAGAGTTGGGGATGATAGAAGGAGCAGTCTGCTAGAGGAGATGGAATGGGATCTCTTGAACAAGTAGAGGGGCTAGCCTTGGTAATGATTCTTTTGTCACTACTTTTTTTTTAATATGGTTACTAAACCATTTATGATGTTTTACCAAATTGTACACATTTTACAAAATTTTTCACCAAAAATAGGGGTGTGTGTGTGTGTGTGTGTGTGTGTGTGTGTGTACGTGTATGTGTGTGTATGTGTAATAGTAGTAGTAGCCCTAATTGTTACAAATTGGAAAGAGAAGTTTAATAGGTGTTTTTTAGAAATACTATGTGCTGAGGAAGGTAGAGAATTTAGAACTCAGAGTTTTAAAAATGAATGTTAAAAGTTGTTTTTAATATGTAACTGGGGAAAAATAAAATACTAAATAAAAGCCAAAAACAAAGAAACAGTATATACTACAGTCCATACTTATTATCTCTGCCAATAGAGACAGCAGCCTTATAGAAAATAGGAAACCCTAAATCAATCCCAAAGTCAGTTTAATTTTGAAATTCATGGCATATTTCTTATCTAATATTTTAATTCATTAATTATATTTAGCTTTGAATTTTATAATTCAATTCTCATTATGAAAGTATTTGGAAATCTTCGATTATATAGATTCAGACTGGTGTCATAGAATATTCCTACTTTTTGAGTTACCAGTATAGTAGGAGTAAGAAAAATAGACCATGAATTAGGAGACTTGTACTTTAATTCATCTCAGCAACTAAGAATTTGAAATCAAACAAATCTGGCATTGATGCAATGAAAAATTGCTAGATTTGGAATCATAGGTTCTGGATTTGAATTTTGTTTTTGTGTGCCCTCTGGGGAAAAACTTAACCTCTTTGGTATATAATTTCCTCATATGTAACATTTAGAGGTTTGTACTACTTGAAAACGAAGGAGCTGAACTTGATGTCCCTTTCACCTCTGAATTCTTAATCTGTTGAACCCCAACAGTGTGACTCAAAAAATTTGTATGGGAATTAAATTTGGAATTAAACATACAAACATAGATTTGGGATTGACTGTATATTAAGTATATCAACCCCCAATTTTTTTTGTTGGTTTGCATTTTTGTGAGTTTTGACTTACAGTCTACATCATACAAGTTTGGGATGCAATTTATTATGGAGGCTCTTAAAAAGCTATTGCAGCAGTGGTAGTAGGATTGGAAATATGACTGCATTTGAGTTTGAAAGATAACAAGGTTTAGAAAAAGTTAGCAGAAGCCTATAAGTATTTAGTTACTGGTTCATGATGAACTTTGTGAGTTTGTGTGACAGCTTTCCTGATGGCATGTTTCATGAAGTAAATTTGGCAAAGGGAAAAGTTTGTAGGGAAGTTCCATGTTGAAGTGAACACGAGGAAATAAAATTAAAATGGAAGCAATAATATTCCAGAAGCCTTTTTGACAATTAAAATATGGGCGTCCTATTTTTAGTCAGGTCATTTTCATAAAGCCAACCACAAGATGGGGTTAATGCATGACCAGTGAAGTTAAAGAATGTCTGCAGGAGAGAATCAAATTGTTTAAAAACACATTTTTTTTTCCCCAGAAGTTTATGGGTGAACAGTTAAAACTATTTCATTGTAGACTTTTCTTTGTTAGTATTTTGGTTGCATTATTTGCTTATAGATTTTTGAATAAAAAAGATATTTTTTTCTGTTATTCACCAATAATAATAGCTAGCATGAGTGCTAGATTTAATGCTTTAAAGGTTGCAAAACACTTTACATATGTTACCTCATATGATTTTCATGATAATTCCATGAAGCAGGTACTATTATTATCTTCACTTTTTGTTATTATTGCTGTTTGGTCACATCCAGCTCTTCATGACCCCGTTTGGGTTTTCTTGGCAGAGATACTGGCATGGTTTGCCATTTCCTTCATCAGCTTATTTTAAGATGAACTGAGGCAAACAAGATTATGTGACTTGCCCAGGGTCACACAGCTAGTGATGAGGAAACTAAAGCTTTTAAGATAATTATGATACAGTTTTTGCCCTCATATATCTTACAGCATCATGGAATTTTTGTGTTGGAAGAGACTTACAGTGAATATATTGTCCAACCCATACCCCCCCAAATAATTCCCACTACATTGGAAGGTTTGAAACATGCCTCATTTAAGGGATTGTGATATCCTGGATCCATTTAAATGTTGAATGTAACCATCTAGAATTCTACTTATATTTCAAGGTTCATCTTCAGAGTCTCAATGATACCTCAGTGAGGACAAATTTGCCTCTTTTAATTAGGTTGTTGTGTCATCATTGGGAATTTTTATATAGGTATGAATGTCTTATTCTCATTTATTCTTCTTTTATTTTTGCTACTCTATGTGGTATCTAGATTGGTGACAACACATAGTTTTATTCCTGGAGACAATCAGGATGTCCATTGGATAGAGTCCTGGGCCTAGAGTCAGGAAGACCTGAATTCAAATTTGGCCTTAGACACTAGCCGTGTGATACAGAACAAGTCCCTTAACCTCTGTCTATTTTAGTTTGCTCATCTGTAAAATGGGGATAATATAGCACCTACCTTCAGGGTTATTGTGAGGATCAAATGATAAAGTATTTGTAAATCACTTAGCACAGTGCCTGACACATAGTAGGCACTTAATAAATCTTCCCTCCCTTTCCCCTTCCCTACTTCCCTCCCTCCCTTCTGTCCTTCCTTCCTAAATTTACTTATCCAGTCCTAACCTCTCTGATCTCCAGGCTTACATCTTCAACTACCTATTGTATCCCTTGAACTAGATGTCTAGTAGACATCTTAAATTCCCTTCAAAGCTTCCCTCCTTTCAAACTTTCCTGTTACTATTGAGGGTACCACTCTCTTCCCAGTGACCTAGGATCACAACCTAGGTGTCATCCTCAACTCCTCACTATTTCTCACTGCCTGGTATCCAGTCTGTTGCCAAGGCCTGTTGATTTTTGCCTTTGTAACATCTCTTGCCTTTCCCTCCTTTGTCACTGTGCTTTCCCTCCTTTGTTGCTGTCACTGCCTTGGTATAAGCCTTCATCACTGCATCGCTGGACTACTGCTGTAGCCTGCTAGTTGGTCTTCCTGTCACTAATATCTCCCTGCAGCACACTTTTAGCTGGCAAAGTGTCTGACACATCTGACCATGTTCGCCGTGCCGCCCCCCCCCCCCCCCCCCCCCCCAATTCCAATGGCTTCCTCTCTTCTCCAGAATCAAATATAAAATCCTGTTTGGGATTTCATAACGTGCCCTACTCTCTTTCCGTTCTTCTTATATCTTAACCTGCCATGTACTCTGTGATCCCTGCCCCTTTCATTCTAACACTTTATCTGCCACTTCACACCCCCCACCCCCCAAACACACACAGGCTCACACAGTTTGTAATCCAGTAACACTGGCCTTCCCTGCTTCTGGTTCCTCAAACAGTTCTTGACTCTGGGCATTTTCACAGGCTGTTCCTATGCTGTTTTTCTTCTCAGTCTCAGCTAAGGTCCCATCATGTGGAGAAGCATTTCGGAACCTTCTTGTTCCCTCTGATTGTTTGCACAGTGTCTTGTATGTAGTTTGTTTGTACATCGTTACTTGCATACTGTCTCCCACACTAGACTTTGAGCTCCTTGGGATTTGTGACTGTCTTTTATATACTTTGCCTTTAGCACAGTGCCTGGCACATAGTATATGCCTGTTGCCTTATACCTTAAATACTTTACCTCCTGAGCTCCCACTGGTGTGGTTCCTGTTAACACTGAGACAGTAGATGTAGCTAACTTAGCAAAGACATTTACTAAAATGGTATAGTGAGTTCCCTTCATAAACCTGGTGTATATTCTCCCACAAAGAAATACAGATCTGCTTGAAGAGTAGGTTTCAATTTAGGGTATGGTGGTGGTGAGGCACTCGTGTGGAAAGCATGCGTGACTGTGTTCACTCGCAGCTCCTGGTATTGGAGGTCCTTTTTTTATTTGTAGGGTCTTTCTGCAGGCCTCTTTGACTGTAGCTCTGCTGAGCAGGGTACTCATTTGGGGCTCCGGGTTCTGTTTCTTTCTTGAGTCAGTCAGCACTTTCTTCTACCACAAGGAGCCGTCTTCTCTGAAGCTGACAGCTGTCTTGGGCATTACCTCTCCACATTTGTCTGTTCTTATTACATTCCTTTCTTCAGCTCCCGTGCAGGTATTTTCCTCGCCCTCAGCCACTGTCACTGTGGTCCATACCGTCGCTATTTCCGTAGCTATAAACACATCGCCAGAACTTTTCAGTCTCCCAAGGTTTCTATGGATACCTCATCCTTATGTTGCTGTTTGGTCATTTATTTGAGAAGGAAGCCCAAATCCAAGCTTTGCCTTGCTCACAAAGAACACTGGCTATAACCACAACAGTGCTGGGTAGGGGAAAGGGGACAGTTGTACCTCCCTTATTCAGCTCTTGGTAAGTATCTCAAAGTAGCCCTGCTTACTTGCAGCCATAAAGGGGACAAGAATCCAAGAGCCTTGTGAGTTACTGTTTATTCCTTGAGTCATCTCAGCAGACAGGTAACTTCATCATCAAATATTGCAAGCATCTGTACCACACTTGGCCAAAAGTAGGCTGCTTTCTGTTTCCATGCAGCAAACTAGAACCCAGCAGAGAACTTTTGTGCAAGTTATATGGAATGGCTCCAATAGGCCAGTCTGACCATATATCTGGCTGACAAATACAAAAAGTCTGTTGTTATCTGTAGGGTTCCATATTGGGAGGGAGAAGGGATCAGGGAATATTTCCTTCTAAAAAAATCTATACTATCTGACACTTAGTACTTGCTTAAAAATTGCTTGTTACGTAGAATTGAATTGAATCCTTTTGCTTCATCCCTGGATCTTTGGCCTCTAGAATCAGTTGAAGGGGGCCTGCTGTAATTCTGAGGAATGATCTTTCCCTGTCCCATCTTTGCACCCTCTCCCACAATAGATCTGTGTCTTAGAGTCTTTGGATATCATAGACATTTGAGGGGCTGAAAATGGAGCCTATGTTTATATGACCTTGTATTTGCTCCTTTTTTGTTCATATGTATATAACTTATCTTGGAGGGCCTAATACAGTGTAATGAGTGGGCTTGACTCAGGCTTAGTCTCCTGTTAAGGTCTATTGTTGGAACTAAATTAGACACTCAAGGCCAGTGTTATTGGATCACAAAGTATGTGTTTGGGGTGGGGAGAGAAGTGGCATAATGGAAAGTTTACTTAGAGCATAGGAAGGATATTTAACCAGGATATTTTAGCACTTATTTTAGGTAGACTATGCCCCTACCTTGCCTCCATGTGGAACTATATCTGCTCATTAGGACTCTATATGGTGATTCATGTAGTTTGGGGATCCAGGCCGAGTTTGAAGGGCTCCTAACTGCATGTGATCAGGAAGCCGCATCAGAGCTTTTATGGAGGAGAGACAGAACTTGAACTTTAGTCCTCTAGTCTAATCAAGTACTTTGGACAGGTTTGTCACCTTTCAGGTTTGCTGTGGTAGATGGAATGCTAAACCTGGACGGATAAGCTCAGATTCAGCCTTGGACGTATAATGGTTCTGTGTGACTGTGACAAGATATAGCCTCTGCCTGCCTCAGTTTTCTCATCTATAAAGGGTTGTGAAGATCCATTGAGATAATATTTGTAAAATGTGTTGTAAACCTTAAAGTGCTTTATAAATGATAGTTGTATTATTTAGTACCTTTTAAAAATTAATTTATTTTTAGTTTTCAACATTCACTTCCATAAGCTTTTGAGTTTAAAATTTTCTTCCCCTCCCTCCTCCCCAAGACAGCATGCAATCTGATATAGGCTCTACATATACATGCATATTAAACATACTTTCACATTAGTCAAAACAACAACAACAAAAAAGAGAGCAAACAGTATGCTGTTGAGTAGCCTAACTTGTCTGGTAGGGAGAGGAAACACAGGTAGATAATGGATCTGTCGAAGTCAGTGGTGGCTTTTTACAAAAATCAGAAGTACACTATATAAATATAGGAGGCAGGTAGGTGGCTCAGTGGATAAAACAGCAGGGCCTCGAGTCATGAATACCTGAGTTCAAATCTGGTCTCAGACACATACTAGGTGATCTTGAGCAAGTCACTTAACCTCCGTTTCCCTTAATCTGCTGAAGAAGTAAAGGGTTTGCCAAGTATCTTTGCGAAGAAAACCCCGTGGACAGTATGGTCCATGGGGGCGTGAAGAGTTAGACATGACCTAACACCACCACCACCATATAAACATTTCTGTTTTAAGGGTTTTTATGCAGGATTTTTCTCCAGCATTTATGTCACACATATGACCAAAGCATGTGATTAAACTAACAGTTGCTTATGTGTACAACTTACCCCCAAATATAAGACATTGTGTAGTAATCTAAGAATTTTAGGTCACTACTTATATGCTGTTTTAATTGGTCTAATAGTACCTGTGTGATATGTGCAGTAGTATGCACAACTCCATTTTAAAGATAAGGAAACTGAAGCTCAGAGATTTCTGTGACTTGCCCATAGCTGCACAGTTAGTGTTTGAGGTAGGATTTAAGTGTAGGTCCAACACTCATTCTTACAGAGCTCAGAGGATTATTGTCACATTAGAAAGTATGTATGCCTTCAAGTGAATCACATATGTTCCTTAGAGAATGTGAAAACCTTACTTATTTTAACTAGGTAGTAGATATAATTTATAGGAGCTGCTTCCCTTATATTTACAAGCTAATTTTGATAGAATTTTTATAGTCAAAATATACTTTTTCTTAGGAACTTAGATGTGAAGAATGTTATAGCCAGTGAAACTGAACTGTGTTGAAAACTTGTGCTGGAAGATTTTGGCAATCACAGTGGTATTTTGACTTTCTTCTTTACTTTCTTCTCTTTGTTAGATTTTTCCTGTCTTCCTTTCAGGGCTTCTTCCCCCCTCCAAAAGTCCTATTTAGGTACCTTCTGTTCTCCATAATAAACAAGAAAGAGTTCTTGGATTTCTTCAAAGCACAACTCATTTGATACCTCCTGGTTTCCCTAGTTGTTAGTGCCCCCCCCAATTTCTTTATACTTATTCTGCATATATTTTATATACGTTTAAATATTGCTTTTTCCCCAAAAATGTACATTCCCTTGAGAACAGAAACTTTAACTTTTTGTCTTTGTGTCCATAACCTGTAGCATAGTTCCTGGAACACAGAAAGCATCTAATAAATATTTGACAGAACTTGAGAACTGGAAGGGACATTAGAGGCCCCACACAGTCTAGCCTCTACATGAAAGTTATTCTTGCTCTAACATACCTAATTGTCTAGCTTCAGCTTGAAGACTTCCAAGGTGGGGATTCCACCATCTCTTGAAGTGTCTCATTTCATTTCAACTTTTTACAGCTCTAATTGTTAGGAAGTTTTCCCCCTGGACATCAAGCCTAAATTTTTCTTTTGAATTTTCACCTATTCGTTATCATCATGGTTCTACTCTCTGGGGCTCTCTTCTACTCCTCCATGCTTAGCACAATACCTGGTTCTTAGATGCTTAATTAATGTTTATTAAATTGAATTGAAATGATTAGAGAGATCAACAATAGTCAGAGGGTCCATGGTTTGTCCTATACATCTTCATTATTCTGTCTCCTATACAGTATCTTATTTTCAACATTAGTAATAGCATGTTTATAATGTACAGAGTATTTTCCTCACAAAAGTCTTGTGAGACTGATAGTACAAATATTATTTCCCCCCTTTTGTTGTTGTTCATTTGTTTCAGCCATGTTGATGGGGTGATGGGCTGCTGCAGTGTGTGGAAAAGTTCAGGGACTGGGCTGCTTTTAAAGGCATGGTTTTTTCCTTTTAGGGGTCCAGGTCCTGTCACCCCATCATTGTCCAACTTTTTGTGACCCCATTTGGGGTTTTCTTGGCAAAGATATTGGAGTGGTTTGCCATTTCCTTCTGTAGCTTGTTTTACTGATGAGGAGCTGAGCAACCAGGGTTAAGTGACTTGCCCAGGGTCACACAGCTAATAAGAGTCTGAGCCCTGATTTGAACTCAGGAGGAATTGTCTTTTGTGACCTGTTGCTGACTTTTAAGTATGTGAAAGGCTATCATGTGGAAGGATTATACTTGTTGTGTTTGGTTTCAGAAGTTAGAACTGGGAGCCGTGGGTGGAAATTGTAGATGACTTTAGATTATATGTAAAGCATACTTAGGAGGTAGTTGCCTCCCCCTTGCTGGAGGTTTTCTAGGAAGAAGGAAAGAAATATGTATTAAACTCCTATTATGTGCCAGGCACTGTGCTAATAATAAGCACTTTACTAATATTAGTTCATTTGATACAGCAATCCTGAGAAGTAGATGCTATTATCATCTCCATCCTACAGTGGAAGAAACTGGGGTAGAAGTTAAGTGACTTGTCCAGTGTCATACAACATATGTGTCTGAGGCTGAATTCTCTATCGACTGTGCTTCATAGCTGCCAACCAGGAGATATAAGATACAACATATTTTATGGGTATGTGCTAGTACAATTCTTTTTTGGGGTATGATTTGAACTTCAGAGCTGCTTTCTACACACAGAGACTATATGGTTTAGGTCCTTAAAAAAAAATCCCTTATATGTCAGCTCCCCCTGTGTACATATTACCTCCTATTAAAAAAAAGTTGAGAACACAACCTTTCTAAGACTACAGTTCTTTAGGAGTTTGGTCAAAATTCAGTTCTCTATCAATCCACAAATTTTTAAGTTATCCAGTCACTGCGAAAGCCTAGGTAATAGAGTTGAGTATCTTTAGTGGCTAAGTTGCACATTGCTATTATTCAATGGATTGTTCTGAGGTTCCTTACTCTTTTTATTTTGTTTTCTGCAAATTTAAAGGTGAGATACTAACAAAGGCAATATTCAGAAATCCCAGGAGTTGTCCTAATACTCCCTGCCCCCTTCACTTCCATTCTTGAAGAGCTCTTATTTTCTTCTTCTAACTAATTAAAATCATTTTTTTGAGAGTAGGAACTGAAAACTGCAAACAGTTTTAAAAATTTTGTGGCCATCTGATTGCTGGTCATTTACTATACTAATCTTTCAAATTTTCTGACCAATATTGGAAATAAGAGCTATTTATTACCTATTAACGTTAGTCATAGAAAAGACACAACAAAATTAGTTCTTTGAATATTTTTCATTTTTTTAGGGCAGAATACTAAAACATAATTGTTTAGCTCTCTGAAACAGAATTTTAGTTTTGCAATAACAAACCTTGATATGACTTTTTATTAGTGTATTAAGATCTAAAAGTGCTCCTTGTAAGACTGGTAGATCCAGATTACACTTATTAGTGTTTGCCATTTCCTTTGTGCATACCTGATTTCTTCTCTTTATCTTCTTGTAATCAGCAGTGATATCCATTTCCAGAGTCTAATTGAAGTAAGGAAGAAAGAGGTTGGGCAGTTAAGCTTCCACATTCTTTACTCTTTGTGCTGATCTGAGTACTAAAAAGAGATGAGTTAACATAAACCTGAGTAGGCTGTTTAACCTTCTTTCTCCTCTGGAAATGTAGATGCAATAACATTTGCAGCTGAAAAGGCTCATTCTCAGTTTCTAATGTTTAAGGATGCAAATGAAGCATTTTGTATTTTCTGTGCCCTGGAGGTGTTATGCAAGAAAACAGAAAGAGGTTTCTGGGATTAGTTCCACAGATTTCCTTTATCATGTAAAATCTTAGGCTTGTTTCTTTGGCTTGAATGAATGACAAGCAATATGGAAGACATCCAGAGAAAATTCTTGCTTGTTTCATTTGTCTATATTCACATTTTTTATAAACTTGTTTAGTAATAACAGGAAATTCAAGTTAACTGACATTTTAGGATTTGGAACATTAAAAAAAAAATCAAACTTTAAATGTCGAAAACAGATTATTTTAAAAGTATAACATTTTTAGATAGGTAAAATACTTGATTTTGCTATTGACAAAACAAACTGCATTTTTATTTTAATATTATTCAACTTGGGGGAGTATACTATAACATTTAGGGCTACATATTTGTTTTGGTGATTATAATGATTTCAGCTATAATCTAGGGTATAGTAAATTTTTAAATTTATATTTTTAATAGTTCTAGTAAATTGGCCTTATTTTCAGATTTTTGGGGACCCTATTTTGAGGTCTTTGATGTGTATGTCAAGTTATAGGTGAAATTTGGGTCAATAAACTCTCTTTTTCTCTTTTCTTAAAAGTAGTTTTTTCCTCCTTTTTGCATTTCTATAAGTTGGAGTTTAGAGTTGACATTTCATTTTTAATTAATCTGTCTTAGATGTATTTTATGTTTGTGAAAATAGTTTTTGTGTCATTTGAATTAGGTAGTACTATTTCTCCAGCTGTACTTTAGGAATACGTATTTAAAGTTTTACCAACTTATCTTAAAGATGATTATAAAAAATCTAAAATCAAAATATACATTTTGTAATGTTAATTTCGAGCTTTTAGTTGCATTAATATGACAGTATGTATCATGGCACTGTTCATTCATCACCATTAGGTAATATTTCTAGGTTTTCTGTGACTTATCCTACTTCTTTATGACAGGTAGATACCACTTGGACTTAATTTGGTCTTGGCAGACCATGAGACCCAAGGAATAATCTGATTATCTCTTCTAGAAGAGCCAGAATCCTATTTAATTCAGATTTCATGTAGAGTGA
Organism: Trichosurus vulpecula; assembly: GCF_011100635.1. Taxonomy (NCBI): domain Eukaryota; kingdom Metazoa; phylum Chordata; class Mammalia; order Diprotodontia; family Phalangeridae; genus Trichosurus; species Trichosurus vulpecula. Next base: position 372,845,398 of record NC_050576.1, read on the forward strand.
TAGTTACCCCAAACCCTTAAATCTCATTTCCTTTAATGCTATTAAGGCAGGGTCTCCCCATCATACTTATGACAATGTTTTTTTTTTAAACTCAGGTACAAACTTTAGGTTTATTAATATTAAAGTTCACTTTAAAAAATTCCAGACTTTCATTGTAGCTAGTCAGTGTCTTTTTGAATCTTGTGTCATCTGATTTATCTGTTCTTTCTTATATCATTGGATGCCTTATAATGATGTTGCCCATCCAAGTCAATGATAAAAGTGTTAAATAGGGCAGAAGGTAGGACACAGTTATCTCTCCAAATTGTCACTCATCGGTTTAATCAGTAATCTTTAAATATGGTCAAAGCAACTCGCTACAAATTTTTCTAATTCTAGTGTCATTCCTCTGTCATTTGTCCATCTTGCATACATGAATACCATAAAAACTTCTTTCATTTGGGACAACTATAATCAAGGCATAAAGTTTTATTTTAAGAAGTTCATGCAGTAGTGCTAGTGGAAGAATGATATATTTGTCTTCTCTTTTATTTCTATTCTTACCTTTTTTCCCTTGTGCATTTCTCTGTACAATGAAATTTAAATGTATTTATGGCAGACCAACATACATATTCTTTGATCTTAGTGATGTAGAAGTGATGGTATAATATCCTTTGAATGTGAAATGGGGAGAAAAAGAATTTTAGCTTCATTAATTATTCCTTCAGGCAATGTGGTAGGATTATAGAAGGAACACTGGACTGGGAATTTAGAGACCTAGGGTCTAGTCCTGGACTTGATAATATGTAGCAGTGTTAACTTTCAGACATATGTTCAGCACCTACTATATAGAGATACCATTAGGCTAAATACTCTGGGAGATGGAAAGAAATTTAAGATAATCTTGTTAATGTCCTGCTCTGGTAAAAGAAATCAGCAAAGTACACAAATATTTGAAAAGTGACATAACAGTTAACTATTTAAATAGCAGTTTAAGAAAAGACCAGAAGGGATAATACAAGCAATATCAAATTAATTATTAAAGAACTATACATATAATTATTTCTTTAAGAGTTCAAAGGAGGGAGAAATCCTTTGGGACTGGATTCAAAAGAAGTATACACCTTTACCTTTACGTCTTTGTCTCCTAAGCCCTTCTTCACCTCTACTTCTGCCTCAGCTGCCACTTTCACTCACATCCATTCACATTCACCTTTATGCACATCCTTCCACGTCGGCCCCCTGTATCACTTCCCATCCATGTCCCTCCATGTCCCTCCACGTCCCTTCACATCCACACCTACATCTTTCCACAGTGACATTTAATATCCAAAGAGGTGATCTTTCTAGGCAGTTGGAGAGCCTGAGTCAATAGAGGCACAGAGAAAGTATAAAGTGTATGAACTGGTTTGGCTAAGATGGAGGGTAGTTTAGGGCTAGATTTTCAAGCTCCTTTAATGCTAAAGTTAGGAATTTGGATTTTATACTAATAGACAAAGGGGAAGTGTCAAAGATTTTTGATTAGGAGATTGACATGCTTAAAGTGGTGCTTTAGGAAGACTAAACTGGCAACAATGTGCAGAATAGATTGGTGGAATCAAAGACTGAAAGCAAGATGGTTTTTAATAAACCCTTGGAGTGCTTCAGGTGAGTGATGTTAAAGACTTGTATTATCACAGTTGTTTCTTCTATCATTCTATTTCCCTCTAATTATAGGTGGAGTTGGGAATTTCCCATTGGCTCCCAGACTGTTGTCTGAGATGAAACACAATCCTGCTGATGGTTCTAATAATCCAGGACCAATCCCCATGTACCTCTGACTGCAGCAGCACTTGAAGACCATTGGACATCTTTGAGGGAGATGTAAATAGTCACCAGTAGTATCCTGCTTTCCAAGAAGTACAACAGATAGGAGGACATCTCTGTTTTGAGGCAGTGTGACACCAGCTCTTGTCCAGGAGAGGAAACAGAGTGCAGTGGTCTCCAAATGGTAGATTTGGAGTTAGGACCTAAGTTCAAATCCTGACTCTGCAGCTTACTACCTGTATCATCATGGACAAAGCATTTGAGATCCCCCAGTTTCCTGTCTTGCACAATAATTGGATTAGTTGACCTGTGAAGTCAGTTTTCACTCTGAATCGTATAACCTAACAGCACTTGGCACTGTGCAAAGAGCCTTGGCTTTAGAATTTGAGGACCTGCTTTCCAATTCTGCTTCACTACTTATTGGCTATGTGAACTTGAGGAAGTCAAATTAGTTTCTCATGTTAAAATGCAGGAATTGAACTAAATGATTCCTAAGATACCTTTCACCTCTCCATTTTATGAATTTTAATTTTGTTTACATGATGTGTTGTACTTCATGTGTGGGTTCTGGAAGTATAGCAAATGTTGTTTTGTCCCCTTTAAATTTTTTTGTCATATAGTTAAACAATAGAAAATAGGACAGAATAGCTTAGTTGTCATTATTCATTTACAGAATATCACTTATGAAGGGAATTGCAACTATGTTTCCCCATGTAATTGAACACTGTTTCAGAGCTCTAATTAAATATAATAAAATTGTTAATAATTTTTTCTTTGTGAATTTGAAGTTTTGGAAAAGATTGGCCTTAGGATGTTACATTTCTCTTCTGTTGTCAGAACCCTAGTTCTTTGTTTTGCGGGGTAGTGGAGGTGGACAGTGATACATAAAGATAGGAAGATAGCAGGAATAAGGGGAGGAACTGAGGTTCATGTATAAGATATTGTCACCTCCCTTAACACTCGTGCAAAGCCCTTTCCAACTTCCTCATGTGTCTCCAAGACTGTAGATGATAGGTTGCTCTTTTGTGACTTCTTTTTAGTTTAACTGATGATGCTCTCATTTTAATTTGAGCTGATTAATATGCAAATGTTAAGAGAGGGAAAAGAAAGCGTATATTATGTCCAACTTCATTGAGGGATGGTCCTGGGACAAGCACTGTTTAGAGGATGGATAATTTTTTTGGTCCCCCACCCTCCCAGTCCATTTTGGGGGTCCCTCCGCTTTACACAAGCCAAAGAAGTTGTTTTCTAGCATCTGCAAATGATTAATGAATACTGTCATTTAATTTTTTTTTATAATGCCAAATTAAATTTTTTGTGTGAAGGACCACATGTTTTCTGAGAGTACTATCAAATGATATTAAGCTCTTCTAAATTTGAAAACACTCTTAGTTTAATCCATTAGAGATAGGGTCTAGAGTGGGAGAGTAAAGTAGATTTATACATTTTTCTTTATACCCATTGGAATATCCTACAAGGTTTATTTTTTCTGCTTAAATCAAAATAACTCTTACAGAATGACTGACTTCATTCCTATGATGTTATACCATGAACATAATCTTCAAATTTAAGACTTTTACTAGGAAGTTTAAAAAAACTGACTTGTTCTATATTTAGGATATAGTATGAAGTGTTTATTTAATTCTTATTACTAGATCAATAAAAGATGGATTACAATATATAGTAATAAGTCAGAAATAAGAGAGGATAATAGTAACTATAACAGAATGGTATTTCTGATTATCACTGAAAGTTTGGTAGGAGAAGGTTGAATACTTGGTCCTGTTTTTTTAATGTAATTTATGTTTTTGTTGTTAGAATTGTATTATTGTTGTTAGTATTATAAAATTCTCCAGGTCATAAGGAACTTGGATATCCAGTAGTGTCCCTTCACTTTACATATGATGAAATTGAGGCATATAGAGTTCAAATGACTTATCTAAGGTAACAGTTAATTGGCATTGGAGGCTAAGGCATATCTTTATTGACTCCCAGTCTAATTTCTTTGCTAGTTATTTTAATCGTATGCCCAACTCTTTTGCTGATGAAAGTGCTTAGAGAGGTAAATTGCTTCTAAGGGCTGCTTTGGCTATATTCCAAAAGTTTTGTTATGTTTTTTCATTGTTATCATTTTCTTTGATGGAATTATCTATTTTTTCTATTATTTGTTCTTTGACCTACCCATTCTTTGGATTAAATTATTTAGTCTTTAAGTTTGAACCCTTTCTTCAAAGTCCCGTAAGGCATTGTTTATAATTTTGATTGTATAGTGGAAAACAAAGGTAATTAATATTTCTGCTGTGAGGTTTTTGTGCAGTAAGTCATCATTAATTGATCTTATCTCTGTAGTTATCAGTTCTCTCTGATGTTTGCCTTTGAGATGTGACTGATTTGAGGAGAGCATTCATGGCTACATTTACTTTCCCAAGTAAAATTCTATCTTAAAATGAATAAATAAAGATTATATTCTTTAGACCTGTACAATTCACTAAGTATAAATATGTGATCAGGTGTAGAAAATCATCTGTGAAAGCCTTGCTGATTGCCTTTTTATGTTTTTGTCAAGAATACCCTTGATACATGCATAGATCATTCCCGTAGAGATTTTATAGAAATGAGTTGACTTATAAGTCCTTTGAAGCAAAGAAGATAATTGCTCTTTTTACTGTAATTTAATCAAATGAAGTTTGTGAGTTTTTTTTTTTTGGACAGGTAGCAATATTTTGTTCATTCAGTGATGGTATTGTCTATCATGACCATTTTTTTTAATAATGGTGGGACCCATATCTGTGTATACGATTATGGGATCATATATTTAGAGCTAGAAGAGATCTCAAAACCCTTCTAGTGCAACCCCCTTATTATTCAGATGAGAAAACTGATATCTAGTCATACTCTCACTCTTGAAATTCAATCTTACATCACCATTTCAAGCTGGATGCCCTATAGCCATCTGAAACTCAATATCTCCAAAAGAGAACATCTTTCTCCCCAAACCCACCCATATTTAGACTTTGTTATTACATTTGAGGCCATCATGATTTTACCAGTCATCCGATTTTGCAGCCTTGCTGTCATTCTTTACTCCTCATTTTTGCTCAATCCTTGTATCCAGTCATTTGCCCAATCTTGTTTTTCTCTATGTAAAATCCCTTGTAAAGGGTATTCTTCTCTTTGCTCAGATAGCCACCACTTTGGTTCAACTCCTTATTAATTTTCACTTGAATTAGTGCAGTAGCCTTCTAATTAATCTCTTAACCTCATGTCTTTACCCATTCTTATATATGTGATCATATTACCATCCTTTCTCCCCAGGTGTGTCCCCACCCCCTCTCCCCCCCTTTCTCCAAATACACACTTCAGTAAACTCCACTGGCTCTGTATTATCTCTAGGATCAAATGTAAACTTCACATTTAAATTCATGAACCTGGCCCTCTCCTAACTTTCTAGTGTACTTACACACATTATTCCTCTCCATGTACTCTATGATTAAGCCATACCCTCAAATAAGATGATCCATCCCCCATTCCTGTTTCTTTGACCTGGTTGTCTTCTATATCTGTAACACTATCCCTCCATTTTCTAGAATTCCTGTCTCCCTTCAAAACTAACATCAACCACCATCCTCTGTAGGCCTCCTCAGCTGTTAATGCATTCCTCTTTAAGCTTATCTTCCATCTGCTCTGTGTCTCTCTATATTTATTTACTTACATGTTTTTTCTCCCATCTTGTTATAAAACTGCTTGAGGGGAGGAATTGTTTTAGTTTTTTCTTTGTATTTGTAGTACTTAGCATAGTACCAGGCATTGTAATAAGAGCTTGATTAATTATTTATGGATCATCAAAACAATTTCCTAAATATCCCTGTGTGAATAAAAATGTATCTAAAGGCATTTTCTAATTTAGAGGAGAATAAAATAAGAAGAAAGATGAGGAGACCATAAGTGACTTTAGTTAGTGTAGAAATTGGGAAGATTTTTCCTCTGATAGCTTGCCTAATAACCTCTTTAAAGGAAGAGATTTAAAGTATAATGGTACTTATTCTCTGTATTTTAGGAAATTTAATATTAAAAAATAGAAATAATTTTGTATCTGTTGAGAATCAGGACTATGTGTCTTTTGATTGGATTGACCAACTTATGGCAAATTCCCCTTCATTTTAATAAGCCAGTGAGAAGTGATAAGGGAGATGGAACAGATAATGACTGCTATATACCAATCATTATATTCCTGGTTTCCACTACCTCTCAACTATCCATTTAATGATTTAAGTTTTTTTTTTTTTCTGCTGAGTCAGAGCTCCCTGGTCAAGGAGAAAACATTGCAAGTAGCCAGAAAGAAAATTCAAATATTGTGGAGCCACAGTCAGGATCACACAGATTTAGCAGCTTTCACATTAAAGGGGTGAAGGGCTTGGAATATGATATGAAAGGCAAAGGAGATAGTATTACAACCAAGAACAACCTTCCCAGCAAAATTAAGTATAATCCTTCAGGGTATGAAAATCAAACATTGATCCTATAGTTTATATTTGATTCCATTCTGTAATTGAGTCTATTCTGTAACCTTATATTATATAACAACTTAAGTTGTCTTTGAGTGAAGAAGCTCATGAGTTCAAAAGTTCAGTCTTCTTTCAAGACAGATATTTGATCTTCCTATTGATCATTTTTAAGTAAAAAAAAACTGAACTAAATTTAAAGGTTCAATACTCTCATAAAATTTTTAGTTCTAAGGGAACTGTTATCTCAGTACTACCTGCCAGGGAAACTTGTTATGCATCATAACTTCAGCTACTGAAAAACTCCACGACATCTATTTGCTATCCTTTAGAGCATATAAGCTTCCCTGGTCCCATCTCTGCTTGTCCTTGCCCAATCAAAGGTAGTCTTATTTCATTCCAAGGACCCAGTCAATCTAGTGCACTATCAGTGTTCTTGGCATGTAGCTGGGTCCCGTAAATCCATAAAGCATTCCTCTAAGACAGAGAGGGTTTGTCTTGTTCCCATGTATGTATAAACCTCTTTTTCTAAATGTAACCAATCATAATTCCTCACTCCTATGATGTTGCTAACCCTATAACCAGTTGAATTATTTCCTCACCCACTCTGCTGTGTTCTTTCTTTTATGATTATAAAATGGATCTGTGCCTCCAATTCTAAGTCTTTGACTGCTTTATCACCAGGTTTGTGCCTTGCTAAATAAACTCTTATATTGCTTGGAAAAAATGTGCTTCAGTCTACCTTTGTGGAAATTTCACTTGCAGCAAGGGGAGGAAAATGAAAATTAATATTTAATGAAATTGAAGATTTGTAAGCATTCCTGATAGAAAGACTCGAGCTCAATAGAAAATTTGACCTTTAAATTGAAGATTCAAGAGAAGCATTAAAAAGTCAACTTGAAAGAGTAATCATAAGGGACTCCATAAAATTTAACTGTTTATATTTCTATATGAGAAGATAATACATGTAACTCCTAAGAACTTTATCATTATTAGGGCAGTTAGAAGCAGCCTGCATAGACAGAGGGTACGGGTGTGAGTTAGTTATGTAGTCATGATCTCTTCCTCCACCCTTTCTCCAGTGAAGGGAGGGGGGAGAAAGAGAAAAGCTTTGGGAGAAGGGGGAAAGGAGAAGTAGAATGAGGAAAATTTTCTCATATAAAAAAGGCATGCAAGGAAGGAGGGGTAGTGGGCAATACTTGAATTTTACCCTCCTTGGAATTGCTTCAAAGAATGAAGAATGTTATATACAACACTCAGTTTGGCATAGAACTCTCTCTTAGCCAATAGAGAAACAGGAGGGGGAGAAGATGGGTAAGGGAGAGGGGAGAATGATAAAAAGGAGGGCAGGTTAAAGGACTTAATGGTCAGAAGCAAAATATCCCTTTGAGGAGGTTCAGGATAAAAAGAAAGAGAGAAGGATATAGAATGGAGAAAATAGCAAATATACAGTTAGTTATCATAAGTGTGAATGGGATGAACTCACCCATAAAATGGAAGTGGGATAGCAAAATGGATTAGAAACCGGAATCCAACAATAGTTGTTTGCAAGGCATTGCACTTGAAACAGAGTTGAAATAAAAAACTGAAGCAGAATCTATTGTGCTTCAGCTGAATTAAAAAAGGCAAGGGTAGTAATTATAATCTCAGACAAAGCAACCAAAAATAAACCTAATTAAAAGAGATAATCAAGGAAATCACATTTTGGTAAAAGATATCTTAAATGAAGTAAGTTTAAGGACAAATTTGTCAGATAAAGGCCTTATTTTTAAAAATATATGGAGAAGTGAGTGAAATTTATAAAAAATAAGAGCCATTCCCAATTGATAAATAGTCAAAGGATATGAACAGGCAGTTTTCAGAAGAAGAAATCAAAGCTATCTATAGTAATAAAAAATGCTTTAGATTGCTATTGATTAGAGAAATGCAAATTAAAACAAATCTGAGGTACCACCTCACACCTATCAGAAATGACAAATGTCTCAAGGGAAGAGGGGGAAACAATTACACTAATGAATTGTTGATGGAGTAGTGAACTGGTCTAATCTGGTTCTATTCACTGGTTGTTTTTTTTTTTTTGCATCAGTTCATATAAGTCTTGTCATATTTTTTTGAAACCATCTCCCTCATCGTTTCGTATGCCACAAGAGTAGTTCTTCATAATTATATGTCACAACTTGTTCAGCCATACCCCAGTCGATGAGTTTCACTTTGATTTCTAATTCTTTGCCACCACCAAAAAAACCGCCAAACCCCAAACTCACCACAGCTATAAATATTTTTGTATATATAGGTCCTTTTCCTTTTCCTTTGATCTCTTTGGGATACAGACCTAGTAGTGATATTTCTAGGTCAAAGGGTAGGCACAGTTTTATAGCCCTTTGGGCATAATTCCAGATTGTTTTCCAGAATGATTAGACCAGTTCATTGTGCACAATAACAGTAATATTGTAATGATTATCAACCGTGAAAAACTTTGGCTATTCTAATCAATAAATACAATTATCCAAGATAGTTCCGAAGAATTCATCAACAAAAAATGTTATCCACCTCTAGAGAGAGAATTAATGAACTCAAATGCAAGTTGAAGTATAATTTTCTTGCTTTAGGGTTTTTCAGGAGGATTTTTGGGGGATGGTATGGCTAATATGGAGCCATGTTTTCCATCATTTCACATACATAATTGATATCCTTCTGCTTGGCTTTTCAGTGGATGGGGGAGGTGTGGGAGAGAGAGAATTTGGAAATGAAAATTTTAAAAAGTGCTAAAAATAAATAATGTATCTTAAAAATTAAAAAAAAAACAGAAATTGGTGGAGAAAATTTTGTTGCAGACTGAACTTAAAAGTGTGGGGAACAGAAAGGCTGATAAGCAATTTGGGAGAGAAGAAAATAGTTCACCTGTCAGACTTATGGAGAAAGGAAGAATTTATGACTAAACAAGAGATAGCATTATGAAATGCAAAATGGATAATTTTGATTAGATTAAATTGAAAAGTTTTTGTACAAACAAAGCCAATGCAACCAAGATTAGGAGGGAAGCAGAAAATTGGGAAAAAATTTTTACAACCAGTGTTTCTGATAAAGGCCTTTTCTCTAAAATATACAGAGAACTGAGTCAAATTTATCAGACTATAAGTCATTCCCCAATAGATAAATGGTCAAAGGATATGAACAGGCAGTTTTCAGAGGAAGAAATTAAAGATATCTATAGTCATACGAAAAATGCTCTAAATCACTATTGATTAGAGATATGCAAATCAAAACAACTCTCAGATACCACATCTCTCCTGTCAGATTGGCTAACATGTTAAAATAGGAAAATGATAAATGCTGGAGAAGATGTGGGAAAATTAGAACACTATTGCATTGTTGTGGAGTTGCGAACTTGCATTGTTGTGGAGTTGCGAACTGATCCAGCCGTTCTGGCTGTTCTGGAGAGCAATTTGGAACTATGTCCAAAGGGCTATAAAACTGTGCATACCCTTTGACCCACCAATACCACTTCTAGGGCTGTATCCCAAAGAGATCATACAAGAGGGAAAAGGACCCGTATGTACAAAAATATTTATAGCAACCCTTTTTGTGGTGGCAAAGAATTGGAAATCAAGGAGATGCCCATCAATTGGGGAATGGCTAAACAAATTGTGGTATATGAATGTAATGGAATGCTATTGTGCTATAAGAAATGAGGAGCAGATGGACTTAATAAGAACCTGGAGAGTCTTATGTGATCTGACGATGAGCGAAGGGAGCAGAACCAGGAGAACACTGGACACGACCACAGACACATTGCTTCTGTGATGAATAACTTTGATAGGCTTGGCTCCTCTCAACAATGCCAAGATTCTAAGACAACTCCAGAAGACTCATGATGGAAAAGGCTATCCACATCCAGAGAAAGAATTACTGAATCTGAATGCAGATTGAAGCAAACTATTTGCTCTCTCTTCTTAAAATTTTATTTTTGGTTTTGTTACATCTTTCTCATTGTTCATTTCATTGGTTATAATTCTTCTTTACAATTTGATTATTGGGAAAATAAGTTTAATGTGAAGGTATATGTAGAACCTATATCAGATTACATGCTGTCTTGGTGGGGGAGGGGGGAGGAGAAGGAGGGAGAGAAAATTTGGAACTCAAAAACTTGTGGAATTGAGTGTTGTAAACTTAATAAAAATGAATTAATAAAAAAAGTGTGGTGGACAAGTTTATGTGGAGAGGGGCTGTTAAACATTAACCAATACATTTGTCCTCAGGACATTTAGTCACTTGTGAAGTTCTGTGTCTGGATTTGGAATAAGTAGCTGACCCTTTTTAGGGGCTCTGAAAATTTGTAGGCTCTGAAATGTATATTCTAAAAATAATAAAAAAAATTCCCTAGCTCCCCTTCCTCCCCCAGAAGATGTTACAAGTCTTGACAGATACATGCTTTAATCAGAAGATAAAGGCGAGTCTGAGACTTTTATATAGCACTTTGTACACAAGGCCCCAGTGGAAGGGAGAGCCAATGGGTAAGGACCCCATACAGTATACATCATAAACAAAAAGGGATGTCCCCGACCATTCATGTACAGAGGAGCTATTGGAGCCAGGCTCTGAGAAAAAAAAATCCCAATCTAGGATGTCAAGCCAGAAATATGAATTAACAGAAGAAAATGATGATAAATAAATTGCCTTGCAATCATAAACCAGTAGTCTAGAGCAGTGTTAAACTTAAATATGAATGTTATCACTAAACTGTATATATGGGTCCTTGTGGCTGCATCTTGACTTAAAAAACCACATATTAACATTATGTTATATGTTTTTTATTTTGTAAGTATTTCCCAATTACATTTTACCTGAATCAGGCCTCTACTTCCCTCCCCTATGGGAAGAGGCATGTTTGACATCTCTGGTCTAAAGGAGTAAAGGTGAAACACACCACTGTCAAAGAGGTGATGAATTTAAAATGCAGAGAGAATTATACATTTTGGGGCTTGGCTAGTATTGCAATTTTTTTTCATCTTGTACTTTTCTTCAGTGCATTAATTTTTACTAATTTTTATTTGACTTTATTTTACTTGTAATTCTCAGTTATCTTCCTTCCTCCTCCCCCCTTCACCGTCCATTGTGAAGGCAAGAAAAGTCAAGCACATAACAAATAGTCACATTATACTTTGTTTTGCTGGACTATACATAGTTATAATGGAATTTCTTTGTTTTCTTTTACTATTCCTTTTCCTTTTTTACTTTCTTTTTCTTACTCCCTTTTCTGTTTCCCTTTCTTTAAGGGCATATTATAAATGCATGTAAAATTTCATTTTTGTCTCAGAAATTCTCATGTGTTTTATCATTATTTTCTTTCACATAAATAATTCTATGATTTGTTCTTTGGCATATTATTTCAGAATTTATTATTAAGCTTCCATCTTTGACTGTGTATCTTTTTTTGGTGGTCCCTGGACTGACTACTATTTTTATTGCATCATAATCTGTGAAGGACGTGTCCTGTTTCTGCCTCTTTATATTTGCTTGCAAAATCTTTGTGCCTTAAAACATGGTCCATTTTTGTAAAAGTTCCATTTCCTGCTAAAAAATTTGTATATTCTTTAGTAGTCTCATTTGGAGACACCATAATTTTTTTAGCTCCAGCTTCTTTAGCTGTTTGTTCAATTCTGTATTTTCTTTTTTCCTTACCTATAGAAACCTCCTGCCATTATTGTGTTATTTTCTGTGTCTTCTCATAGTTTAGTACATGTTTCTTTTTTAATTTAGATGCTTAGACATTGGGAGCATATAGGTTTACTGCTGAAAATGTTTGATTGTTTGTGTACTTTTCTTTTTAATATAAGTGTAGTTGCCTTGTTTATCCCTTTCTTTATTTTGAATGTTTCCTTTTGATTTGTCTGATAGTATAATTTTAATTTTGCTCTTTAAAATTTACCTGTACAGTAAATTTTTGTCTGGCTTTTCATTTTTATTTATTGTATATCTTTTTTTAAATGTGTTTTTGTAAGGAACAACTTGTGAGTTTAAAAAAATTTCCATCTGTCTCATTTTATTGAGTCGTTTAATTCATTCACATTAAAGTGTATATTTTCCTCTGTTTGTCTCTAATCTTTTTCCCCCCAAAGGATTTTCCCTCTTCTGCTATAAACATAGTCCTATGTTTCTTCAGTTATTTTAGTTTAATCAATTTTAAATCAGCCCTATTCCCAGGTGCTTCCCCTTCTCCCCAGTCTTGCTACCCCTTTCCCTAGTTTGGAGTTTTCATTATGAATTGATTCTCTAATCTTTCTGTAATCTATATGTAATTATTTAATTCTTCCTCCTTTCTTCCACCTCTCATTTAAGCAGTCAAATAGAACCCCCCCCCTTCAGATTGTTTTGCTTGTTGATTTTTAAAATTCATTTTTTTGCATCTTTTTCTAAAAAAGATTTCTTTCCTTTATTCTCTTCATTATTTAGTTTCCCTTTCTGGCTGTTCTAGACTTTTATTATTTGATTCATGACCTTTAATGCTTATTTAATCCTTCTTTAGACTCTGTGTTCTTCATGGAATTAAAATTTCTAAGGTACTTATTTTGGGTACTTGTTTCTTCATAGGTTTCTCTGTTGCCTCTTCCCTGGGTTCAAGTCTTCTCACTCTTCTGGGTGTGAATGGCCCCCGTGAATTCTGACGTCCCTTATCTGGTCCCTAGTTGAACTGTCTCTCTAAGTAAAAAAAAAAAATCCCCGCCGATGTGGGAAACAAAAGGAGGAATTCTGTTTCCATAGGATTAAAACTCCTCCCAGTTTTGTAGGGGTGATAACAGAAGTGATAACGGGATGTAAGTCCGAGGTGACTAGTTTTAATCAGAGCTGTGACCTAGCAGAACCAGGCTTCTAATCAGGTAAAAGGTTAGACGCTTGCAAGCATGCTCAAGAAGCTGTTTGGGGCTGGGGGTGGGGCATGAAGTGGGCGGTTTCATCTAGCCAATGGAGAGCGGGGGGGGGGGGGGGGCGCGGCAAATTTGAATTGGGAACAACATAAAAAGGCTCGCATTTGTCTGAGCAAGCATACTGTACATACGGGAGGTACCCATTCACTAAGAAGGTAGAATAATTGACTAAAATAAAATTATAACTTTCCTGGGTTCACAACGAGTATTGTTTTTTCTAAGCTAAGCATATTTCTCACACAGATTATATACATTGTTAAATCTTGATTTTCCTTTGGAGAATATGATTCTTGCTTCTCATTTGGTAACATTATTCAGTAGTTTCACCTCCCACCACTAAAACAAGATTTCTCAATTTCTTCTCCTCTTTTTCAGTACCTCCCTTTTCCTTCTCATCTGTTCTCTTTTAGTTTTCTTTTACCTGATAGACTACAGGAATTATTTTGCTTTCATTGATAGCCTTTGACTTAATTAGGTACATCACACTGTTCCTTTTGTCTTCTTCCTATCCTCCCCATTTTTTATGCTCTTTCATTTTTTCATTTTAGTTCCATCAGCAAACAATTGATTCAACTGTTGAAAAGATTTTGTGAAGTTTAGATCATGATCTTTCCAGCCTTTCTGTCTCCCATCACTTCTATTTGGCTTCTGCTTTTACCCTTGTCTCCTTTTATGCCTTTTAGAAAGAAATCTTTTGATGGTCCGTTTTTATTTTTTTGGTCATCCTTGTTTGCCGTACTTGTTTGTCCTGGTATATCTGTTGTCTGGGATATTTGAGAAACAGATATTTTCTTCGGATCTGGTTTCCTTTCTAGAGACTTTCAAATACTGCTTCTTTTTTGTTTTTTTAATTGAACATGTTTTTTTTTTTCCATTAATAGGTAGGTTTAGATTTGAAAGGTGGACCACTTCATATTGAAGCTTCAGCTCCTTTTTTTCTTCCATATATATATTATTCTGGGCTAGCTAGGTGACACAGTGGACAGAATACTGGTCCTAAAGTCAGAAGAATCCGGTCTCAGACATTTACTAGCTGTGTGATCCTGGGCAAGTTACTTATCCCTATTTACCTCAGTTTCCTCATCTGTAACATGAGTTGGAGAAAGAAATGGCAAATTACTTCACTATCTTTGCCAAGAAACCTCCAAATGGGCTCATGAAGAGTTGGACATGATTGAAAGGACTGAACAACAAATATGTTATTCCATTCCCTCCTGTGTTTTTTGAATGGGGAAGAATAGTCTTGTGTTATTCAGACTTCTTCTCTTTATATTTGAAAGGTTTTCTTCCCCATTGGAATTGTTACATTTAACCACTGTATATCTTGGAATTTGCATCTTCAACTTTTTTTTTTCCTCCTAGAGACGTTAGGAGTTCTTGGAGGTTTTTGTTAATTATTTATTACATTAACGGGGTTCACATTTTCAAACTTTTAATCTTCCACTGGGAGACCAATCATCCTTAAGTTTCTTATTTGCCTTGTCTTTGAGATGACTATCTTTTCCTTTTAAAGACATTATGCTTTCTTTTAACATTGTTGCTTTTTGCTACTGTCCTTACAGATTATCCTATCTTTTGTATATTTGTAGTCTTACTTAGCTATTCCGTTCTCCCTTTTGTTTCTGTGGTGTATTTAACGATATATGTTGGCTATTTTGCCAATTATTTCTGTGGTGCAGGTTGTAAATTCTGCTTTCATAATTCTTATTTTTCCTTTTAAATCATTTAGGAACAACCTGCTCTTGTTCTTTGCTCTCTTGGGAATCCATGGGTTTTTTGCTTCATTGGGTATTGATTTGTTTAACTTTGTTTTATAATACTTATTCGCAGGTGTCTGCGCTTCTATTTAATCTGGAGACTATACTCCATTCTAGTATTAATATCCTTACTGTTGCTTTGTCAGCTTATGCTCCGTGTCTTTGTTTGTATTCTCTTCCTCCTGGGATCTTTGGTAATTTCAGTAATTCTTTAGTTATTTTTCTGCTTTTGCTCACTTTCTGAACCCCTCCCCTTTGATGCTGGTTTTCCTGGCAGGCTGTATATTCAAGGCTTCCCAGCCTTTTCTTATCCTGGACAGTTTGTGGTTTACCACATTGATCTCTCTACCTTGGTCTTTTGAGAGGACAGAATAAGCCCCCAATATATATAAATGCTGGACTCTGTCTCTAAACCTTGACCGAGTGCTATACTTCCTTCGACATTTGCATAGCCCCAGTGTCCTATCTTCCCTGTTTCTTGGCTGAGCTCTCTTGCATCCCTGTACACTGTTGCATCAATGTTCCAATCTGAGCACACTTTTGGATTTTTGTGGCACTGGTTTGGGGTTGGTTTTCTTACAACCCTTTGCATCAGCTTGTATAGCCCTGCTTTCATTGTGGAAGGGGTGTTCATTGAGTGTGTTAAGGGTAGAAATTGACTATTAGTTTTCTCTGTTGTTAGTTATTTGTTTTTTACTGTGTGTTCTTGATGGCCTACACTAGGGCTGTCCAACCTTAGGTTTTTATTGAAACAATAGACAATATATTTTGATTTGCCATTTTAGTGAGAGCTCTGCAGTAGCTCAGCTTTGTTTACTAAAGCATTTATGTAACTTTCTATGCTTGTAGGTGGAGTTGCATAAATTGAACTGTGGGCTGCATGTGGCCTGCGGCTGCATTTTGGACAGCCCTAGCCTACACCGTGGAGATAGCTGAAATTGCTTTATCTCTTCTGTATAATTCCTATTTCAGAGCTCTTTGAGAAGTCATGCAGATTGGAGAAAATATCTCATCTTCCATCTTATTTGTCATATTGTCAATTAATTTGAAAGAAAACTGTTCATAAATGCATTTTTGAAAGAATAGCTATAAGTGGTTTAAAAAGAAAACTTGTACATCTAGGGATAATAGTGACAAACCCAGAGGAAGAAAATGACTCCAAAACTACTATGTGTAGATCCTCAGATAAAGTTATAGCTTGGTTACAAAATTTATTAGAATTCCTGGAAGACATGAAACAAGAGATTAAAAATAGTACTATAAATAAATTGAGAGTTCTAGAGGAAACAATTGGAAGTGAACAATGGTTAGTACAGGAGCTGTAAAATCTTACCTATTTAATGGTTTTTTTAAAGATCAGAATGGATCAGATAGAAATCATTGACTCCATGTGACAAGAAAAAATACAAGAATAGAATGAAGAGACTGAAAAAAGACATAGAAACTTTTCCCTATCTGAAACAACTGATTTAGAAAACAGTACAATGAGAGATAATTTTAAAATAATCTAATTGTCAAATAACCATGATGAAATAAAAAGTCTGGATACCATATTTCAGGAAATTATAAATGAATACTGCTTAGTCCTATTAATACCAGAGCTCAATGTGAAAACAGAAAATAAAAATAATTTACCAATCAATTACTGAGAGAAACCTCAAAATGAAAACTTAAAAAGATCATTGCCAAAATCAAGAGCTTCCAAGTCAGAGAAACAATGTTACAAGTAGGCAGAAAGACAGATTTCATGTACCAAGTGACCATCACCAACATCACGTGTAACTTAGCAGCAAGCACTATAAAGAAGGGAGCTTCAGAAATGATATTCAAAAAGGCAAAAGCAAAATGTTCTAAACAAGAATAAGGTGCTGTTTTTTTGAAGGGGAGGTGGGAATTAAACCTTTAACGAAATAGAGGATTTCTTATTATTCTTCATGGTAGAAATTGTTGTTTAGTCGTTTCGGTCCTGTTCTACTCTTTGTGATCCCATTTGGGGTTTTCTTGGCAGCGATACTGGAGTAGTTTGTCATTTCCTTCTTCAGCTCATTTTACAGACGAGGAAACTGAGGCAAAAGGGTCGAGTGACTCACCTAAGCTCAAACAGCTAGTATGTGTCTGAGGCTGGATTTAAACTCAGAAAGATGAATCTTCCTGACCCCATCCTTAGCAGTCTATCCGCTGTGCCGCCTAGCTGCCCTCTTCATAAGGCCAAAGCTAAATAGAATCTTTGAAATGCACATGCAGGAATTAAGGGGAACAGAGATTAGGAGCTACATTAAATATATGTCTATATATTTATATCTGTGTTTAATATATATCCGTGTAGCCTTCTCTTTTTTAAAACTTTCTGTAGTCAGTTTTAAGTTGGAAAAGATTCATATTGTCTTGGAAAAGCATGGCACTTCTTTTTCCCTATGCAGTATGTTTTCATTCTGTTAAATTTAGTGTATTTTCATTGTACTAACTTTCTAAGACATTCAAAGAGAATTGCAAGAATAGAAGAGAATTAACTTTTATTGTGATGTACAGTAAGCCTTTAATTTGAATAAAGATTAAATCCTATATGTATATTTGATAAAGATTATATTTACATAATATTTGGTTTTTCCTTCATGAATGTATTATTATAATTGAAAAGAAATGTTTAAAGAATATATACTATTTATTATGTAAGTTATTTTGCTAGGCACTGAGTTTGCAAAGGGCACTTCAGGATTATTGTCCTTAAAGCACTTTTTCTTATGTGTGAGTGGGGGAGAGGGTGGTGGGGCAGATAGCATTGGTAAAGGAATGGTTAATAATGCAAAGAAGCATGGACAGCTTTGCTATTCAGAGGATAATTTTAAGTTTCAAGCTGGAATACTTTTAGCTAAGCAGTGTTGTAGACAGTCAGTTAGCCAGTCAATAAGCATTTATTAAACACCTGCTAGACATTGTGCTAATAAGCCCTGAAGGTACAGAGAAAGGCAGAAGTCAGTACCTGTCCTTGGAGCTCACTAGCTAAGAGGGGTTGAGGGAGCTGGGAGACAGTAAGCAAATAAATAAATACATGCAAAATTTATGCACAATGAATATTAAGCAGGGGAGGCACCAGGATTGGGAAAGGCTTCCTATAGATGGTGGGGTGTTAGCTGGTACTTGGAAGAAGGCAGTGAAGCTAGAAGGCATCTAGGTGGTAGAGTAGATAGACCATGAATTCAAATCCTGCTACAGATACTTAATAGCTTTGTGACACTGGAAAAGTTGCTTAATCTCTATGTGCCCAAGTTTCCTCATTTGTAAAATGAGAATAACAGTAACGCCTATCAAAAAGGTTTATTATGAAGCTCAAATCGCATAGTATATGACAAGTGCTTTACAAACCCTAAACTACTGTAAAATGTTATTATTATTATTCTTCCATCTGACTTTGTTTTATACAAAAACTAATTAGAAGAGCTTTAAATCTGAACGTGGATGTAGTTAACAAGGTCGTATACATTTTTAACATACTGGCTAAAATAGCTGCTTTAAAGGCACATTTTGCTATATAAATAGGTTACTTAATAAATGAGGCTTGAGTACACATCCTCATTTCCTTATAAA
This sequence comes from Trichosurus vulpecula, assembly GCF_011100635.1. Classification (NCBI taxonomy): domain Eukaryota; kingdom Metazoa; phylum Chordata; class Mammalia; order Diprotodontia; family Phalangeridae; genus Trichosurus; species Trichosurus vulpecula. The sequence continues at coordinate 372,863,953 of NC_050576.1, forward strand.
CGTGAACCCCTAGCTAACACTTAATAATACTTTTGCTGTAAAGTTAAACTTTCATTGTCTCCACAGGCAGCAGAAGGTGTGACTTTCATTGGACCTGACACACATGCTATTCAAGCCATGGGAGACAAGATTGAAAGCAAATTATTAGCTAAGAATGCGAAGGTCAACACAATTCCTGGCTTTGATGGAGTGGTCAAGGTGAGAAATAATTTTACTGTTGGTTTTCTACCGTAGCTCTGTATTACATAAACAAAATTAAATGTTTTGTTAAAGTGCAGTCATTGTTTCCTCATACACTTATGTAAAAAGGAAATTTCAGACCTTTTGAAGTAGGCCTAATATTTTCAGTAACATTAACTGTAAAAATAAGTTACCAACTGAGATTAGCACTTAATCAAAAAGTGTTGGCTTTTATGGTACAGTAAATTTTTTTTTAAATTAAAAATGTGTGCTTAAATTTTGTTCAAGGAAGTTCTGTATTTTGAACATTTGTGAAATTTATTGTGTGTGTTTTTATGTGCTGTATTTCAGTATGTGTAAGATTAACCTGCCTTGCTGGGGAATAGTTAGTACCTAGAGAGTACATATCAGCTTACTTAGGAATTTACAGAGAATTAGGGAAGTATCAGGGATTGACCTGGCCAGGAGAAGTCAGTCAAAAATAAGGCAAATATCAAGAAGCGGGAACATCAAGACAGGCCTCCATGGTTATTAGTTAACTTTGTTGCTGTTCAGTCATTTCAGGCATGTCTAATTTTTTGGGATCCCATTTGGGTTTTTCATGGCAAAGATACGGGAATATTTTATCATTTCCTTTTCCATCTCATTTGACAGATGAGGAAACTGAGGCAAACAGGGCTATGTGATTTGCCCAGGGTCATGTTAGCTAGTAAGTGTCTGAGGCCTAATTTGAATTCAGGAAGACTAGTCTTCCCGACTTCAGGCATGGCACTGTATCCACTGTGTCACCTAACTGACCCTTCAGTTAACTGGTTGGAAACAAACAGGAACAGACATGACTTTGGAGGTATTAAGAAGTATAATATATATATTCCAATAATTTTAATGTGTGTTAGCTTTATGTTCCATTCTCAGGCCCTACAGTGCATTGGAATTCAAGTTTACAGAATTTTTTTGATCTGCAAAATATTTTCCTATACAATTGCCTGGAACTTTTGAAACACAAAGTTAAGAGCTCTGTATAGTGTCAGATGCCTGAAACTTCTTCTGTTGGAGGAGCTGATGTAAGTGGATTGCTCGAGCTGCAGTTCTGAGCTGTAGTGGGGCCATAGCCAACCCGCTGTCTGTACTAGATCTGATGTCAGTATAGTGAGCCCCTGGGAATGGATGGCCACTAGCTGTGTAAGGAGCAGTGACCCTGCCTAGGTCAGAAATTGAACATGTCAAATGCTGATCGGTACTGATAATTGAGCCTGTGAATGAATGATTGCTCCTGCTCCAGGTTGAGAGATATGGGGGATCCAGGTCCCTGTCTACCTCCACCTCCCAAATAGCTCATAAAATTATTCCCTGTTATTTTATACAGAGAATTTATAGTACTTCATTTAAATAAGAAGTTCAAAATTTGTGATCTAAATTCTAAAATTTCTAACTTGACCTAGAGGTTTCTTTATAAGTTCTGCTCTGATATATCATCCTCTTAGAGGTAACCCAGATTGCTTGATTATTTTGACAATGGAGCACAAGCTTTGAATGGAAAAACTGCAGAAATGCGCTCTGTAATGAAATATCTGCTGTCTGAGGACCTGCTTATATAAATGAATAAGCTTAGACACCAGAAGGTTGCCCATTATATGATGTATATCTTGACCATGATGATCTTTGAAAAATGATCTTCATTTCTGTCTACCTTCTTCTCCTTCCAGACAGTGTATTGGAAAAAGAGAGCCAAGGATGGTGACCCTTAGTTTTTAGACTTACTAATGTTAATTCTTTTTTTCTTTTTTTGGAGGGGGGAAGGCAAGGCAATTGGGGTTAGGTGACTTGCCCAAGGTCTGACAGCTAGTAAGTGTGTCAAGTGTCTGAGGCCGGATTTGAATTCAGGTCCTCCTGACTCCAGGGCCGGTACTCTACTCACTGTGCCACCTAGCTGCCCCAGACTTACGTTAATTTAACTTGATATTCAATGTACAGTTTTTGCCTAATGACCAATGGATTGACACACTAGGGAGGAATTGAATCATATTAATATTGACTTTCTGTTTGAAAAGATAAGAAGATGAACTAAATGATGGCTAACAGCTTCTCCACAGTGAGGCAAACAAAGTAGTTGGCAAAATCTGCTTCATTCTGCACTAAAAGGCAATAAGAAATACCATTTTGTATGATACTTGGTCTTGTCTTCTGTCTATATACATTAATAAGAAATCAGTGCTAGATGTAACACAACTAAAAAGTTACTCAGGGATTGCTTTTCAGGATATATCAACGTTAAGAATATTCTGAGAGCATAAAAATGATCAAAAGCAAAATTCTTATCCAAAAAGCGAACAAGAACACATTAATAACTGCTGCTTTATATGCCTGAACCTCTCTTGTATTCATCCTTAGTTACCTGTCTACTGTTTTTATTTTCTATACATTTTTTCTTCAGATTTATATTGGTTAATGACATCCCTTTTGTTGTTGTTCATTCATTTTCCAGTCATGTTCAACTCTTTGTGACCCCATTTAGGGGTTTCTTGGCCAGGATACTAGAGTGCTTTACCATTTTCTTCTCCAGCTCATTTTATGGATGAGGAAACTGAGGCAAACAGGGTTAAGTGACTTGTCCAGGATCACACTGCTAGTAAATGTCAGGCCAGATTTTAATTCAGGAAGATGAGCTTTCCTGACTCTTGGCATTTTATACGCATGGTGCCCTTTATTTTCCAGCTATGTGATCTTTATTGTAGCACTTAAAATATCATTTCTATTCCTTTGAAATGCCCTGTACCATGTTTCTTGTCCAGTTGTTAAATTTTCTCATGCAACTATTATACCTTTTTTCATGTGAGTATAATGCTATCCTACTACTTTGTTATACACTAATATTCTTTTGAATAAAATATAACTTTTTTCACGCAGTTGTTAAAATCATCCAATATTCTCTCACAAGTGCCACAAAGATTATTTGATTCAGTAGCCCACTGATAATATTTTGTGAGATAAAAAACAGATACATATATATGTTTGTCAAAGGTATTTTTACTGTCATAGAGTATGCCCTCCTATAGAGGGTCTAAATGGAAGAAAAACTCCCTAAAGTGGTAAGTTCAGGTGCTTTTGTTTGTATCAATTACCAGATTTTGAAATATTACATAATATAACATTTATGACATGATTTGTTATAATTCTAAAGAGATCAGATGATCCAAACAGGATCCTGGGGTAAACATTAAATGAAGGAAAAGTGCTTATTATTCAAACTCTTAGGCCAGTCCATTGAATTGGTACATCATTGCATATATCTGTGATGTGTGATGTAGAGAGATAATGAATTTGGCCCATATTAACACTGAGAAGTCTAATGGTTTGGAATGGTGAGAACCTGGTATTAGGAGGCTATTAAAATTATCCTTTCCTGAGTCTCATGAGTATACCCTTGGATTAGTTATGGTGACAATGGAGGAAGAAGCAATATAAGAAATGTTTGAAAGTAAATATCAGCAGAATTTGTTTGGTAACTGAGTGTATGGAAGAAATGAGAGAGGTGATGAATTTACAAATTCATTTGTAACAATCTTTGAGAAATTGTTGCGAATAGAATAGCTACTATTAGTTTGGAGACAGGCCAGCACCTCAATCTTCAGTAAGGCAAAGAAGAGATAGTTTCCGCACCTTAGATAGGTGTGCCAAATGTCAGACCCTTGCCCCTCACAAAGTAATTTAAATGTTATTTTTTGGTGATGAACTTAAAACATCAACAAATAATACATTCTGATGTATAATGAATAGAAATGTCATGTTTTTATGGTATTTGAAAATGAACCGTAATGTATATATAACATGCAGTGTACATTTTATATTATAGTCAACCAATCAATAAGCATTTTTAAGTGCCTGCTGTGTTGTAGGCATTAAGTACTTGCCCTTGTTTGTGTGTGTCCATTTCAGAATGACCTTGTGTTCTTTTCTGTTTATTTTAAAAATATAATTTAAATACAGTTAAGCAAAACAAATAAACTCATTGGCAGCTTCTGAAAATGTCTTCATTTTGCACCTCTGATCTTACCACCCAAGAGATCAGAACTGTGATTCATCATCATGTTTTCTGAAGTCATGATAGGTCACTGTATTAACAGAGTTCTTTCAACAGTTATTTTTTAAAAAGTCTTTCAAAGTTATGTTACTTTCCATTATTATAGTCATTGTGTAAATTGTTCTCCTGTTTCTGTGCACTTCACTCTGCATCATTTTGCATAGGTCTTTTCTGGTTTCTTTGAATATATCATATTCATCATTGATTACAACCAAATAATATTCCATAATATGTTTATGTCATGATTTCTTTAGCCATTCCCTAATTAATGAGCACCCAGGACTTGGTTGGTGTTTTTTTTTTTTCCTCTACCAAGAAATGCTGTGAAAAGGCTTTTCTTATGTATTGGTCTAAGGCCAATCAGTAAGTGAAAGATCTTTCCTGACCATTGAATAGGCTTCATCTGGGGCCAACAAAGGGAGGCCTGATTAGAGGCAGGCCCATACCCTTTCACTAACTAGGTCTGAGGCCCTAGGTCCATACCCTTTTGCTAGTTAAACTAATGTAGGTATGAAGCCCTCAGGGCCCTAAGGGGAGTTGCTAAGACCAGAGACAATGGTATGTGCACTGAGTTCTAGTCAATCAGATGCCAACTAGGGCTGTATAAGAAGAGAGCCCAGAAATGAGAGGAGCAGACATCAAGAAGACATTGAGGGGAGAGACTGCAGGACGGAGAGTGCCGAACAGGAGAGTTGTGGAGATCAAAGAGCAGAATCTGCAGAGAGCTACAGGAATTGGAATTCAGCCCAAGGAGAAGGAGCAGGAACTTGGAGTCGAGTCTGCAGAACTGCAGAAGAGAGTGCTGATCGGAGAGTTAGGATTCCTGAGTGATTATTTATCAAAAGGCCCTAGCAGGGGGGAATGTTGTAGGATGATTTGGTTCCTTGCTATAGTATTGTGTTATAATTACTACATTGAAGTGGCTTACTGGTTTTGGAATATAACTTCTACCATATGGGATTGGAATTACTGATCCTGGGATTGGATTCTCTCATGTCTAAATAAATGTTATACTTCTTCTGCCTTCTACCTAGATAATTCCTTATACTTCCAGATTCCAAACCATTCAGGCATGTTCATGGTTATCCTCGAGGTCATGAATCTTGCCTTACTGATATAATTGTTCCTTTCCCTTTGACTTTGGCCCAGGTTATATGCTTGCTAGTGGTAACACTTGATCAAAGAGTGTTAAGTTTCATGACTTTTAAAAGATAGCTGTGAGTTGTTCTGTTAAAAAATTTTTGGATCTAATAAACAGAAAATGAAAAGGGCATTTCACCCCCTTCCAAAAAAAAATGAAATGGGCATTTCCATATATCTGAAAAAATAGAAAAACAGTTATACATGAAATTGTGAATCTATTATATACAGCTTGCTTTTCTTTTTTAATTATAATACATTTACCATGTAACATTCAAATCTCTCCTGTTTGTCATTCTTTCTGGCCTCCTGTTTCCTTCTTGTACATTTAAAGATGATCCAATAATCTCCTTTAATTTCTTTTCTTTAATTCTTTTTCTCTTTGGCTAATATATCCCTAGACCTCCTCATTTTTCCATACCCCTTTATTTGAGTGGGTTGGGGGAGCAAAAGAGAGGGAAATAGAATAAAAATGAATGTCTTTTCTTGCATCTTGAGTGCATCCCCATATGTGCCCCCTCAAGGATACCTAGTATCTATCCTGTGTACCCCAGGGTGTCCCTCCAACCCCACCCCCAATGTTCTTCCTTTGGGTTCATGCTGGTCCCTATGTGTTCCTCTTGATCTCACTTAAATGTCCTAGGCCCCCATGTATCCTTGAAACATATGCTGGCTCCCTTCCTGCATGCTTCCTTCTCTTCTTTATATTTGTGGGCAAATTCACATTACATAAAAATTACTTTACATAGTGGTCTGCAGAGTCCACTTATGTGAGGCAAGAACTGTCTGTACTTCAGACTTTCAAAGTTGTTTGTCTTTACAAAACTGTTTTCCTTATGTAAATTGTTCTCCTGGGTCTGCTCACTTATTTGCATCTGTTTACACAATTTTCCCAATTTTCTCTGAGACCATCTCAGTTGTCATTTCTTATAGTGGAATAAATAGTCTATTACAGGCAAATACCATAGTTTGCTCAGGTTTTTTTCCCCAAATGATAGCCACCTCTTTAGCCTCTGGTTCTTTTCTATATCAAAGAGAGCTGCTGTAAATATTTTTGTACATAAATATTCTTTTCATATTTATTTGATATCTTTGTGGCATAGACCTAGAGCCTCACCTTTCTTGTCCTTTATGCAGTGTTTGACAATATTGACCATCCTTCTAGATACTATGTTCTTTCTGGGTGACACTGCTCTCTCTTAGTTGCCCCATCTGTCTGACAACTTTTCAGTCTTTTTTTCTAGATCATTGTCTTTGTCTTGCCCTCAGCCATGGCTGTACTGGATGGATCTCTCCTGGACTCACTGTTTTTTTTTTTCTCCCTTCTTTCACTTGGTGACTGAAATCAGTTTATTTGTCAAAAGATGATTCCCAGATTTATATATTCTGCCCTGGTCTGTTTTCTGAACTTAAGTTCTATAGGACATTTTGATCACATTGTCCCACAAAATCTCAAAAGCAAAAGGCTCAAATTAGAACTAGTTAACTTTTCTTTCAAACCTGTCAATTTCACTCCCTAATTTAATTTAGGGGCACCACCATCATTCTAATCACCCTGGCTCAAAACTTGGGTACATCTTCTCCTCGTTTTCCCTTTTCCCCCATATTCAATCAGTTGCCAAGCCTTTTTGATTCTACCTCTAAATCTCTATTACCTATCCCTTTCTTTCTGTTTACGTAGCAATCACTCGCATTTAGTCCCTCATCACCTTTTAACTGAACTGTTGCAATAGGCTCCTAATTGGTCTACCAGCAGTGTGGCAGTGTCTGAAATATTTAATTGGGCATCAGAAACTCTAGGATACCAATCCTCACTCTAATGTGTGACCTTGGGTGAATCACTAAATCTCCTGTCCTTAAAACATAGGTTCGATTATGGAATGCTGGGCAGTGTTTTAGTTTTTTTTATTGTGTCAAACCTAACAAACATCAATAAGCATTACTGTCCACACATATAAAGAAGAACAGAAAAACAGGATTGTATGTGAAGTCACATTTCCGTATTATAAATAGCTTTTTAAAAATATCAATAAGTTAAGCAATTATTAAGTGCTTAGTATGTGCCAGGCACTCTGCTAAGAGGTGAAAATTCAGATACAAGCTGCAATAAAGACAGTCCCTCCCCCCTTCCCCAAAGGAGCTTACAGTCTAATGAGGAAAGAGAACGTGCAAAAGGAAGCAGAAAGTGGGGGAGGGAAGAACATACCCAAGAGGGCCTGGTAGAGAAAATCTGGATAGTCAGGAGGGAAGCCAGGAGAAGAATGAAAATGTGGGTGACTGGGGTACTTTCCTTAAATTGGAAGTTTTGAGAGGAACAAATTGAAGCAGCTATGGAGCAGAACATAATTCTAGTGTAAGAAGACAAGGGCAGAGTGATCTTATATAGCATGGTATTTCCAAAACTGTCTTGCTTATCTCAGTCTTTACTTTCTTTTGCTATCTATTTTGTAGTTCTTAAATGTTTCATTGCTATTCTTTTCTTGTCTCTTTTAGCTTTACTATCACTGCCTCTCCTTTCCCCCTCCCAATTACCCTACTCCTTCCTTCAGAAAGGACCTCTGTTAACAAATACAGCCAAGTAAAACAAATTCACACATTCATGTGTCTTCAAATATATGTGTTTATATTTTATACCTCTAATTCATATCACATTCATTATTCTGGTTCTGTTCACTCTATATTGATTTGTATGTTTTCTCAGGTTTCTTTGAAACTATTCTTTTCATCATTTCTTAGAGTATAGTAATATTCATATACCATAATTTTTTCAGCCACTCCTCAGTTGATGGATATTTCCTTTGCTTTCCCCCCCCAGTCAGCTCATAGCACAGTCCCTAAATTGCAGTGGCAGATTTAAAAAAGTGATTTAATCATTTTAGTGCTTAAAGTAAAAATTCCCATCACAGAGAACAGTTTTGTGATAAAGCCTAGCTTTTATTGCCAATGTATTGGGACTCAAATCTTATGGGAGATGTGCAATAGCTCCTAATTTTCTACGTTAAAGAAGGCATTTCTTTTGCTTTCCTCTTTCTTTGCTACAACAAAACCTGCTACTATAAATATTTTTATGTCATTTCTTCTTTAATTTCTTTGGAGTATGTATCTAACAGTGTGATCACTGGGACAAAGAGTATGCAACAGTATAGTGACTTTTTGGTTATTTTTCCAGTTTCTTTTCTAGAATGGCTAGGCTAGCTTCACAGCTCTACTGATAATGCAGTAGTTTGTACTTGTCCCATATCTCTTGCAACTATTGTCATTTTCCTTTTTTGTAATCTTAGGCAGTGTGATTTGTGTGAGGTGGAACCTCAGAGTTGCTTTAACTTGCGTGTGTCCAAATATTAGTTATTTGGGGAATTTTAAAATATGACTGTTGATAGCTTATATTTCTTAACACCTGCTTGATTATATCCTTTGACAACTTAAATTTTGGGGAATGGCTTTTGTTTTTATATATTTGAATCTGTACTTTATATATTTGGGATATCAGATTTTTATCTTAGAAAATTATTGCAATTTTTTCATAACTATTTTCCTCCTATTCTTAACTTGATTGATTTGTTTTTACAGAAGCTTTTTAATCCCATGTAATCAAAATTATTCATTTCATTTCCTGTGATTGTTTTTACCTTGTTTTGTCAACGGTTCTATACCATTTGTAGTTATGAAACGGAGATACTATTTTCCCTACTTTTCTAATTTGTTCATAATGTGACCTTTTATATCTAGATACTGTATCTCTCTAAGCTGTTGGAGTAGGTCTGATCAGTTTGGCAATCTGTTTAGGTTTGATGTTGGGATGAAATGAGACATCTGTAGGTCCGTGATTTGTTAACAAAAAGACATTTATTTAGTTCTAAGATAGGAAGGATATTGAATTACTAATTAATAAATGGAATTATTAAATGGCAGCAGGTATACGTGCTTCTTTGGGTACTCACCAAGAAAGCCTGTGATGGCAGCAGGGAGTAATGCTTCAGTTACACTTTAATAATGTACAGAGTATACATGGTCGAACACCATAGAAAATACAAAGACAAATGGCTGAAAGAGATGGGGGGTAGGGGTGGGAGGTACAGAGACAGATTGCATGGGGTGGTAGAGGAAGGTAGCCAGTGTGGGGAAGGGAATAGGGAAAGGGAAACTCACTTATGTAACAGGGAATTGGAGTTGAGAGTACTAGAGCAGCATGGATTTGGGATCTCATTTCTATAAGGTTTTGGTGAGGGATAGATTAATTCTTATCTAAGCCACTTTGGGGTCGGTTCATTAACATATCCACATCGTCTCAAATTTATCAGCAATATTTGGTGTTCTGTTGGTATAACGCCAGTCACAGCAGCACACCTGAGGATTGCTGTGTGAGTAATTTCAAGGGTCTAATAGCATAGTGTAATGAACTCTCTATTCGGCAATAAACTAAAGCATTGTTCAATAAAGTAAAGCATAACATTCATAACAACATCCTTAAGCAAAACATATCATCTTATACATATATCTATCTCATAATACTCAGTATGTCATATGGTGCATAGTATATGTCATTGCATTCCACAAAATACTTATTTACACAATCAGGGAGTCCCAGGTTAGAGTCTTCCCTAGCACAACACATCCTTAAGGGTAGCAGAAAATACCACACCATCCACCCCTAGGTCACAGTAAAAACATCACACTATGCAGCATATATTATTGCATTCCCCAAATCAGGGGGTCCCAGGCTAGCGTCTTCCCTAGCTCAATGCATCCTTAAGGGGTAGTAGAAAATACCACACCATCCACCTTAGGTCACAATAAGAACAATCTTCTTAATTGATACCAAGCGTCCAAGTAAAGTCCTCTTTCATCTTGACTTGAGGTTGATTTCCAAGTCCCATGACTCTTGCTCTGTGGGCTGACCCTTCTTGACTCTCACCTAGATTCACATGTAGGCAGCTCTCTGCTCCTGCTCCCTATCTCAGCTCACAGTGACTGCACCACTCCAAGCTCTTCCTGCTCCTGCCAGATGGCAGGCTCCAGGGGTCCTGCCTGCAGCTTCTGCTTCTGGGAAAACAAAGCTTGACAGGGCAACAACACAAACTACCAGCACCACCATCTCAATTCACCTCCAAAGTCCAGAGGCTCTGTGTTAACAGCTCTCACAAGGGGGCTCAAGCTAAAGCCTCCTTCCCATAGGCAGGTTTCTGCCCTGCAGCTCTATTTGGTTTTACAGCTCAGAGGCTCCTTCAGCAAGTCTCTGCCATCAGAGGTCTCTTCTTTGCTCCCAGAGGTCTCCTCCCAGCTCTCACAAGACTCCTCTCAGTTCAGCACTCAAAGCTTGTTCTATGAGACACTCTTTAAGTGACTTCTGGGTTCCCTTTTTCAATTACTTATAGACTTACTATACTAACTACAAAGGGGATGGGATGGTCAGGGGGACGAGAATAAAATTTAAACACTTATTTATTAAAGATGCTGTTGTATAGTGCATAGCTTCTGTAGATACTGCCCCTCTTGTCTTCACATAGAAATGCATCTGTTCTGCAGGGCAAGATGTAGTAACTTGGGTGGTCTTCTGGCATCCACCAAGTCTGAAAGAACCTGATCCCATGTAAGTAGTACCTTTCATGCCTGTAGATGATTAGGAAGTTGAGTCAAGGTAGGATCACCTTGAACCTTGTGCCACTTAACCGTCAAGTCTGGGCTTTGGTCCCTCTTAGGGAAAATTTAGCCTAACCTATGTTGTGATAGATGATATTAATATCATCACAGAAGCTTATCTTGGTATATGATTTGAGATTTTTAACCTAATATCTGTTTTCCAGCTTTCACTGTAGTTTTTCTTGACTAGGGAGTTTATATTCCACTAGTGGAGTTCTATAGATTTATTAGGCATTATGCTGATCATCTTTGTTTTCTTCTGTACATTGTGTGGCAAATCTATTGTTTGGATGGATTGTAATTTTCAACCATTAATAAGTTATTTTGATGATTACTGTTTTGTAGTATATAGTTTGAGGCCTAGTACTACCAGTTACTCTCTGTTCCTACTTTTTTTCCATTGTCTTTCTTGGTAATTTTGAAATTTTAATACTCTAGAAGAATTTTTTTCAAACTCTGTAATGTAATTTTTTCATAGTTTGATTCATATGGCTCTGAATCAGTAAATACATTTATGTAGTATTGACATTCTTGTTGTGTTGGCCTACCCATGAACAATTAATATTTGTCAAGTTATTTAGATCTATCTTTATTTTTGTTAAGAGTCTTTAGAAGTTATGTTAATATGGTTCCTGTATGTGTATTAGTTGGTAGTCTTCCAAGTATTTTGGACATTCTATCGTTATTTTGAATAGATGTTCTCTTTTATCTTTTTGTGGCATATTTTGTAGGTACTATACAAAAAAAAGCTGATGACATATACATGTTCACTTTATATCCTACTATTTTGTTAAAGTTATTGGTTTAATTTTATTTTAGTTGAAACTTCTGTGTTTTGGAAATAAGCCATAATAATATCTGAAAAGTGATAATTTTGTTTTCTTTTTGTCTTTATTTAGAAGCATAATATTTTTATTTTTTAAAAATAGTATTTTATTTTTTCTAATTACACATAAAGACAGTTTTTAACATTCTTATTTTAAATAAAATTTTGATTTCCAAATTTTCTCCCTTTGCACCCTTCTCTTTCCCTAACTGTAAGCAATTTGATATAGGTTATATATGTGCAATCATGTAAAACCTATTTCCATACATAGTATTTTTCTTGTTTTATTGCTATAACTAACATTTTCTCGTTCTGTTACTTTTCAGTTGTGTCCAACTCTGTGGGACTCTTTTGAGGCTTTCTTAGCAAAGATACTGGAGTAGTTTGCCATTTCTCCTTCTCCAGCTAATTTTACGGATGAGAACCTGAGACAAATAGAGTGAAGTGGGTTGCCTAGGGAGCCAAAGCTATTAATTGAGGACAGATTTGAACTCAGGAAGATGAGTCTTTCTGACTTTAGGCCCAGCACCCTATCCATTGCACCATCTAGCTGTTCAAGCATTTTCTAGCATTTTATCAAATAATTGTCACAGTGGACATGCTTGCTTTGCCATGGATTTTATGGCTTTTGGCATATAATTCTGGCTCTGAGTTTTAGATAATATTTACCATATTAAGGAAAGATCTGTTTTCTCTTATGCCCTGTTTGGCATCTGTTGATTAGAGAGGGACAGCATGGAAGGAGAGACAAATAGTAGAGAGACAAATTAGCAGTCTACTGAAGTGGTGCTGGTCTGACTTGCTGAGGTCCTAAAGGGCCTAAATTGTGTGAATTGAGGGAAGGGGTTTATGTGATGGACAGTGATAGGTAGAATAGACAAGATTTGACTACTAATTTGATAAGAGAATTGAGGGAGGGGAAATATTCCATGATAACAGTAACTAATATTTATAATATATTTTCTTTGTAATGCTTTGCAGAATGATCAACTTATTTCTATTTATTTTAAGACAAACAGTCTTAAAATAACCCTATTATGAGCTTCAGTTCCTCAACCCACTCACCTCCCATGAATTACTTTTCTACCCAACCTCAGCCACACACAAAAGTGATTATATCCTTGATCTTGCCATCACACACAAATGTACCACTTCTATATTTAAGAATTAAGAAACCCCTGTCCTACTATAATTTATTGGCTTTTCACCTCTCAGAGGGAGGCCTTCCCTTATAAAATCTTAACTCTTTATTAGTACTGTAACATCTAATCCCTTCAATCTTAATTCAATGCTAATAATTCAGTTCCTCTAATCCTGATTTCTCTCTGAGTTCATCTCCCCTGCATTAGTCACTGTGTCCTCTTTTCCTCATCTTGATCCCTTGGTGAACCAGTTAAACTCTATACTGTTCCCTCTTGAATCCCTTCTTCACTCATCATATCTCCCATTACCCTTAACCAAGCCTCAGCCTTGGGTAACTCTCACCATTTGTTGTCTTCACCTCTACATGTGTTGATGTATAAAGGTGAAGAAAATTAAACAACAGTTCTAAGTGGGTCCACTACAGATTTGTCACATAGCCTCATCTGGGCTCTCACTGTTGTTAGGTAATCCTACTATACTTTTCTTATCTATTAACTCACTATCCTATTTCCCACAGCAACCTTTCTAAACCTCCTCAAACTCCCCTCCCCACTTTTCTTTTTTTTCTTTTTTTATGTATTAGTGATTTTATTTAGTATTTTAGTTTTCAACATTGATTTCCACAAGATTTTGAGTTACAAATTTTCTCCCCATTTCTACCCTCCCCTGTATTTCCAAGATGGCCTCGTTCCCCAGTCAGCCTTCCCCCTTTCACCCCACTCCCCCCCCCATCATTTCCCCTTACTTTCTTGTAGGGCAGGATAGACTTCTATGCCCCATTCCCTATGTATCTTGTTTCCTGGCTGCATGCAAAAAACAACTTTTTACTTTTTTAAGCATTTGCTTTTATAACTTTGAGTTCCAAATTCTCTCCCCTCTTCCCTTCCCACCCACCCTCCTTATGAAGGCAAGCAATTCAACATAGGCCACATGGGTATCATTATGTAAAACACTTCCACAATGCTCATGTTGTGAAAGGCTAGCTATATTTTCTTCCATCCTATCCTGTCCTCCTTTATTCAGTTTTCTCCCCTGACCCTGTCCCTTTTCAAAGGTGTTTGCTTTTGCTTACCTCCTCCCCCTATCTGTCCTCCCTTCTATCATTTCCCTTTTTTTTTTATCCCCTTCCCTTTACTTTCCTGTGGAGTAAGATATCCAATTGAGTGTGTATGTTATTCCCTCCTCAGGTTGAATCTGGTGAGAGTAAGATTCACTCATTCCCCCTCACCTGCCCCCACTTCCCTTCCAACAGAACTGCTTTTTCTTGCCACTTTTTTGTGAGATAATTTATCCCATTCTAACTTTCCCTTTTGCCCTCTCTCAATATATTTGTCTCTCACCTCTTAAATTCATTTTATTTTTTTTTAGATATCATCCCTTCATATTCAACTCATCCTGTGCCCTCGGTCTATATTCCCTTCAGCTCCCCTAATCCTGAGAAAGGTCTCATGAATTACAAATACCATCTTTCCATGTAGGAATGTAAACATAACAGTTCAACTTTTGTAAGTCCCTTTTCTTTCTTGTTTACCTTTTCATGCTTCTCTTGATTCTTGTATTTGAAAGTCAGATTTTCTATTCAGCTCTGGTCTTTTCATTGAGAAAGCTTGAAAGTCCTATTTTATTGAAAGTCCATATTTTGCCTTGGAGCATGATACTCAGTTTTGCTGGGTAGGTGATTCTTGGTTTCAATCCTAGCTCCATTGACCTCCTGAATATCATATTTCAATCCCTTTGATCCCTTAGTGTAGAAGCTGCTAGATCTTGTGTTATTCTGATTATGTTTCCACAGTACTCAAATTGTTTCTTTCTGGCTGCTTGTAGTATTTTCCCCTCCCCACTTTTACCTAAGGATTTTGTCTCATAGTTTACCGAAAAAATTGAGGCCATTCTCTGTGAACTCCCTTCTCTCTGTTCTTCTTCATCTCCTATCCCTCAAATGCTTTCTCACATGATGAAGTGGCTTTACTCCTTACCAAGGCAAACTCTAGCAAATTGCCATGTCTGTCATCCCTACTCTTTCCTTTATTTTCAATCTTTCACTTTCTAGTGGTTTATTTCCTACTGCCTACAAACATGCCCATGTCTCCCCTCTCCTGAAAAAAACTTTTACTTGTTTCTTCCATTCCCCTACACCTCTTCTGCCCTTTGTAGTTAAATTCCCCCAAAAGAGCATCTACAATAGGTGCCTTTACTTTCTTTCCTTTAGCTTTCTTCTTAACCCTTTTACATTCTGGCTTCTGACCTCATCATTTTTTCCTAAGGTGTTTTCTTGAAAGTTACCAGTAGTCTCTTTGTTGCTAAATTCAGTCCTCATTGTCCTTGACCTCTCTGGAGCATTTGACACTATTGATCACTCTCTCTTCCTCGTCGCTCTCTTCTCTCTAGGCTTTAGGGACACCACTTTCTATTGATTCTCCTAAGTATCTGACTGTTCCTTCTCAGTCTCCATTGATGAATCCTTTTCCAGATTATTCCTTCTAACTGTAGGTATCCCTCAGGGTTCTGTCCTGGGCCTTCTTTTCTCCCTCTACACTAATCCACTTGGTAATGTCATCAACTTCCATGGATTTAATTGCCATCTCTGTGCTGATGATTCTCACATCTACCTATCCTACCCCAACCGATCTCTCCTGGTCTCTCATCTTGCATCTCCAAGTGTCTTTTAGGCATTTTGAACCTGGATGTCCAATAGTCTTCTTAAACTCAACACGTCCAAAATGGAACTCATTATCTTTCCTTCTAAAATGCTCCACCACTCCTACTTTCCCTATTACTGTAGAAGGCAACACCATTCCCCTAGTCCCTCAGCTTTGCAATTTGACTCCTTGCTATCTTTCACCAAGCCCTCGTATCCCATTTGTTGGAAAAGACCTGTTAGTCCCCCCTTTGCAGCATCACTCAGATACGCCTCCTTCTCTCCTCTGACACTGCCATCACTCTTGTGCATGCCGTCGTCATCTCATGCCTTGATTATTGCAATAGCCTGCTGCCTCAAGTCTCTCCCCACTCCATTCCATCAGCCCCAATAGCGATTTTTCTAAAATTTTCTAAAATTCAAGTCTGATGTCATCCAGTGATTTCTAGTATGAAATAAAAAAGATGTTCTGTTTGGCATTCAAAACCCTCCCTCTTCTACCTTTCTGGTCTTACACTTACTCCACAATTTGTACTCTTTGAGCCAGTGACACTGGACTCTGGCTGTTTCGTGAGCAGAACACTCCCTGTCTTGGCTCTGGGCCTTTTCTTTGGCTCTCCCCCATGCTTGTAGTGCTCTCCCTCCTTTGCTCCTACTACTGATTGTCCCTGGCTTCCTTTTAAGTTCCAAATAAAATCCTACATTCTATATGAATATTTCTCCTACCCCTCTTAATTCCAGTGCTTTCCCTTTGTTGATTTTTTCCTATTTGTCCCATATGTAGCTTGCTTTGTATATTTTTGCTTATATGTTGTCTCTCCCATTAGATTGTGAGCTCCTTGAAGGCAAGGCCTGGCCTTTTCTTCTTTTTGTATCCCCAGCACTCAGCATAGTTGCCTGTCACATAGTAAGTAGGTTCTTAATAAATGTCTATTGATAGACTTACATTGATTGATTTTCTGGTTTTCGTTTCAGCAAGTAGATGAACAAAGAGGAGCTAATTCAACTGAATTAGGAGTTGGAGATTGTAAATGTGATGTGAAGGGTTTTGAACTTGGAAGGAAGAAACAGTTTGAATTTTTATTGGAGAAATTTAAAATTAAGGAAAAATTGAAAGAAAACAGTTTCTGGGTCCAAATTTTTATCTTTGAATATCACATAGGGAGAAAGGAGTAGGGGAATAAGATGACTTAATAAGAGAATGAACTTGTATAAGTTATTACAGGGTTATAATCTTAGAAGGAGAAATAGTTTGAATTTTGGAAGGATGAATTTTGGAGAATATGAGGAATAGCTAAAAGTTAAAAATTTGAATGGAGGCAAAAGAGCTCAGTCCAAAGGAGGACCCAGTCTGAATGATAAAATGGAGTGATAGGTATGTTTCCTACTTCTTACCAGAGAGATGATTCATTTAAAATTCATTGTGATACACATGTTTTCTTTTTTTTTTAATTTTAATTTTTATTATTTATTTAATATTTTTAGTTTTCAACATTGATTTCCACAAGATTTTGAGTTACAAATTTTCCCCCCCATTTCTACCCTCTGCCCCACTCCAAGATGGCATGTATTCTGATTGCCCCTTTCCCCGGTCTTCCCTCCTTCTGTCACCACACTTCCTCCCATCTCTTTTCCCCTTACCTTCTTGTAGGGCAAGATAGATTTCTATATCCCATTGCCTGTATGTCTTATTTCCCAGTTGCATGTAAAAACACCTTTTAAAAAAAAGCATTTGTTTTTAGAACTTTGAGTTTCAAATTCTCTCCTCTTCTCTCCCTACCCACCCTCCTTGAAAAGGCAAGCATTTCAACATAAGCCACATATGTATCATTATGCAAAACACTTCCATAATAATCATGTTGTGAAAGATTAACTACATTTCCCTCCATCCTATCCTCTCTCCCTTTATTCAGTTTTCTCCCTTGACCCTGTCCCTTTTCAAAAGTGTTTGCTTTTGATTACCTCCTCCCCCAATCTGCCCTCCCTTCTATCATCCCCCCTCTCTTATCCCCTTTCTCCCTACTTTCCTGTGGGGTAAGGTACCCAACTGAGTGTGTACGTTATTCCTTCCTTAAGTCAGATCCCATGAGAGCAAGATTCACTCATTCTCTTTTGCCTGCCACCTCTTCCCTTCCAATAGAACTGCTTTTTCTTGCCACTTTTGTGTGAGATAATTTAGCCCATTCTATCTCTCCCTTTCTCCTCCCAATATATTCCTCTCTCACCCCTTAATTTTATTTATTTAAAGATATCATCCCTCATATTCAACTATATATATATATTCCCTTCAGCTACCCTAATACTGAGAAAGGTCTCATAAATTACAAATATCATCTTTCCATGTAGGAATGTAAGCAAAACAGTCCAACTTTAATAAGTCCCTTATGATTTCTTTCTCCTGTTTACTTTTTCATGTTTCTCTTTATTCCTGTGTTTGAAAGTCAAATTTTCTATTCAGCTCTGGTCTTTTCACTGAGAAAGCTTGAAACTCTTCTATTTTATTGAAAATCCATATTTTGCCTTGGAGCATGATACTTATTTTTGCTGGGTAGGTGATTTTTGGTTTTAATCCTAGCTCCATTGACCTCCAGAGTATCATATTCTAAGCCCTTTGATCCCTTAGTGTAGAAGCTGCTAGATCTTGTGTTATCCTGATTATGTTTCCACAATACTCAAATTGTTTCTTTCTGGCTGCTTGCAGTATTTTCTCCTTGACCTGGGAACTTTGGAATTTGGCTACAATATTCCTAAGAGTTTTCTTTTTGAGATCTTTTTTGAGAGGTGATCAGTGGATTCTTTCAATTTCTATTTTGCCCTCTGGTTCTAGAATCTTAGGGCAGTTTTCCTTGATAATTTCTTGAAAGATGATATCTAGGCTCTTTTTTTGATCATGGCTTTAAGGTAGTCCAGTAATTTTTAAGTTATCTCTCCTGGATCTATTCTCCAGGTCAGTGGTTTTTCCAATGAGATATTTCACATTGTCTTCCATTTTTTCATTCTTTTGGTTCTGTTTTATAATTTCTTGATTTTTCATAAAGTCACTAGCTTCTACTTGTTCCAGTCTAATTTTTAAGGTAGTATTTTCTTCAGTGGTCTTTTGGACTTCCTTTTCCATTTGGCTAGTTCTGCCTTTAAAGGCATTCTTTTCCTCATTGGCTTTTTGGAACTCTTTTGTCCTTTGAGTTATTCTATTTTTTAAGGTGTTATTTTCTTCAGTATTTTTTGGGTCTCCTTTAGCAAGTCATTGACTTGTTTGTCATGGTTTTCTTGCATCACTCTCATTTCTCTTCCCAATTTTTCCTCTACTTCTCTTACATGCTTTTCCAAATCCTTTTTGAGCTCTTCCATGTCCTGAGACCAGTTCATGTTTTTCTTGGAGGCTTTTGATGTAGGCTCTTTAACTTTGTTGACTTCTTCGTGCAGTATGTCTTGATCTACTTTGTCACCAAAAAAAGATTTTGTTGTCTGAGTCTGAGTCCTTTTTTGCTGCCTGTTCATGTTCCCAGCCAACTACTTGACCTTGGAGCTTTTTTCAGGGTATGACTGCTTGTAGAGTAGAGAGTGCTTTGTCCCAAGCTTTAGGGGCCTTGATACAGAAACAAGGAGCTCTTAGCCAGAGATCACTAATAGGTATCTAAGAATGTCCTTGCCTGCTTATACTCTTTGACCCAGAGATATGGCCTAAAGAGGTCAGAAGTAAACATAAATATCCAGTTTACACCAACATATGTTTACTAGCAATTTAGTAGTAGCAAAGAACTGGAAACAGTAGATACCCATTGATTGCCTCCCATCTTGACCTATATTTTTATACTTTTATATTTATTTATTTTATATTCATTATTTATTTTATATTTATACTTTTGTATACCTTTATGTTTATTCACTTTATATTTATATACATATATTTATATTTATGTATATAAAGAATATTTAGATTTATGTATTCAAATAATATGTATATATACTGATAGATAATATGTATATATACTGTCAACAAATGAATTAGGTTTTGTGTCCACATTTTAATTTCTCTCAAGCTGGCAACATGCATTACATGGGAGTTACAGTTCAGGACTGGGCTCCCGTAAGGGGGCCAGTGCAGAGCTGTCTTGATTTGGGGTGCCCAGTTTATCTGCCTTTTCCTCAGGGGCTGATATCATCCCATTATAATTTACCTCTGGGCAGAGAAAATACCTCTTCTGTGAGACCACCCTCCAAACTCTCAGCTTTGGGCAGTCTGTGCAGAAGAATCTGTCTCCACCCAAGCCTGAGCAGCTTCGAATGCAATCTCATTATCAGTAATTACCTGCTAAAGGAGACTGAACTTTGGAAGGGGGTGGGGCTGGGGGGGAAACTCTGAGTCTCCAAGATACTGATTACTAAGATTTAAAATAATTTTTCACATCCCCCCATCTGATTCTAATGAGAGGCATAGCCTTCTCAATGAATCACTAACTGAAATCGTCAACACTTCATCAAGAGTTTTGAGAGTTAGGATGGGTAACCATATAGGAGGAGGGGAAGGGGAGAAATTGATCCATGTATTGACAAATCAAAGGGAGTAGTCCTCTTAGTAAGTAAATAGACCATAGAGAGATAAAGATGCTAGGGGAAAAAGTAAACAATAAATCAGTTGTCCATGAAAGGTTCAGGAGACTTATATACCTGTCTGGTTTTTGGGACATCTTCTAATGAAGTTTTCTAGTCTGTGTGATTTAAGCAGTCTCCAGCAGACTGTCTTTTTAAGACTCCTTGTAATGAGATAATATTTCTTTGTTAAAATCTCTTACAAAACTGATCTTAACACAATTTTAAATTATTTTTCCAATAACCAGGTCAAATAATGAAAGATAACTCAACCCATATGTTTCTATTATTATAAAGTCAAATTTGAAACCTTGGCCAATTGTCAGGTTGATATATTTAAGAAACTCAAATAAAAACAAAAATTAGAACCCAGTTTTTATATTTCACATTAATTCATTGCCCCATTAGGAGGATGAGATTCCACTAAGGAATTAATAACTGATTCCAATACATACATACATTGAGTGATCAATTTTAAAATAGTACATATTGAGTAATAAAGCAATTCCAACTTCTCTGGTCATGTTCAAACAAATAACCCTTAATTAAAGTGGATGCTTTTTTTTTTTTTAAAAAAAGCATTTATAAGCCAGATCACAAGGTGTTCTTTTTCTAAAATTAACTAATTGTAACAGAACTGAGACAGGTATGATATTAACTAAGTAACAGAATAATATCCTGGTTTAACAAGTCCTTGACCTAATTATCTCCATACCATTATGAGGAATTAAAGGATTCTAACTTATACATGAATACATACTAGTAACAGAGGTCAAGGCCAAATAATTAGTTATTTAGACTAAAATTCTAGGCCAAATAGCTCAATCTTATACTTGCATCTTATTATAGTAACTCAGGTGTTCCAGTATCAATCTATTATTTAATATTGTTTTTACAAAACTTTTTGATTATCGAAAATTGCCATAAAAGAATAAGGACATCACTGTAATAAGGCAACAATGTTCCCTCACTTCATGTCAATTCCAGGCAGAAGTTATGTAGATGACTAATTGCATTGAGCCAGGCTTAGAGTCAGCCAGGTGGTATATTTGTATTAGGGAAATTGAACCAGGAGAATCCTACCTCAGTTCATGCAGAATAGTCATTCTACCAACTTTTCCCATGAGAACACTCTCTGCAGTTCATAGACCCCATCGGGTTGCTGGCATCATGGACAGTGGCTCAGTAACATTCCTTGATAATCACACCTGTAGTCAGACTCAGAATAACTTCAGTTGACAGTCCCATAAGGTGCTGAATCAGCAAGTTCCGATAATCAGAGTTTCACATATGTGACTGTCTTCCCATAAAAACACTACTGCTCTCAGAATCCCTTAGACAATGGGAACATTTTTAAGGTGTCTTAAGTAGTTTGCATACACATTCCTACATGTGTTCTAGTTCTTGATTAAATAACAAGCATTAGTAAAATAAAATTTCCCATCGAGATAACACAAGACAGTTCATAAGTTACAACTGTGATAGATACGCATCTCTGTTTCTCAAGCTTATTTACCCTCCTCTAACTATATTCAATGTGAAAGCATGAGATACTTTAGGAATTGAATCTTATACATATGATAAGTTCAAACACTAATTTTAACTCTTATTTAGGCCATTGAATGAATTCAGATCAAAACAGCAAGATCCTTCCCAATTACAGCTCATTACAGGAATTTAGAGGCTTTAGTATTAATCACTAGCCTTAGATCACTGATGGTACTTCCATTGAGCTTGAAAATGGAAATTTAGCAGGACTTTTAAAAATCACACAAAAGATTTTGCAGAACTCTTCCTCATAAAAGTATTTCCCTGTCTCAAAAACAGCTTATAATTTATCCTGATGTTACTATAACAAATTAAATTCTTAGTGAAGTCTTAATTTTCATAAGTGAAAGCCAAATAATTTTGGCTGAAACTTCCCTTTTAATATAGATAAAACTTGGAAGTTTGTGATTCCTTAAATTACAGTACTTTAGAATATTATAACACATGGTCAGATATGTACTAACAGCTTTCTGACCCATTCATAATTTTTTTTTTCTGACAGTACAATTCTCAATCTAACATCTAGATTTTAAGAGAAATTGCTTTTCTAACAACATAGATGATACAATTATTACCAAATTACACACTAAGGAAATTTAGAAATATAATACCATTGACAATTATTGTGTATTTAAACTTGAAACAAAACCAATTAATTACCAATCAGGTGACCTTATTTTAGTCAGGTATGCTTCCAAATTTCTTTACATGGAAAATCATTCATCTCATCACCATTGGTATACTGATCACATCTAAGAAAACCCATATAAAGTTACCAAGTATAAAGCAATTACATTGTCCTTCGTCAAGCACTGTGCCAACCACTTTTTGATCATGTGCTCCTCATAACACATCTGGGAAGTAGGTTCCATTATTATCCCCTTACAGAACAGTAAACTGAGGCGATTAGAACAAATTTCTTAATGCCAAATAACAATAGCTTTTTGTGCTTAATCCTGTTAGGAAGAGCACTCTTAGATGCTGTTCTTATTCCTTCAGGTCAGATTTTGACTTAAATCAAATCTGGATTTATAATCGCTAATGATAAACATTTTAAGTTTTTAAAAGTCCAATACTCTTGGCCCTTTAAGAAAAAATATTATGCACAAATTCATATATTCCCTTATAAAGGCACATGATGACAATTCCCAGCTCCAAATGCTTTTTCCTTTATTTCCTTAAATAGCTGAAGTCTTGTCTCCTTTGAGACTTATCAGGTAAAGAGCTGCCTTAAGCATTCCTGCTCCCCATTCCCATTCTCCTGGGAATTTCAGGCTGTATATACTAGGAAATGCATATACAGTTTTATAAACAGTTTGAAATCACACCTGTTATCATCAGGTTAGCTTAAAATGTGCTGGGCCAATATTCTAAGACGAGGTTGTGCTGTTGCTTTTAGCCCATGCCGCCAAAAAGACCTAAGGAATTAGATTTAATGCTGACAGAGTGTGGTCAGTTTCCCCAGGCAGAAACCTCCAGAGCTTCCAGAGTTAATTAATTGAACAGAGCATGGAAACATTTTAAGATTTTATATAATAATCTCAAATCACAGTAACCAGTATCTTTACCATAGCCAGTATTTATGCCATGTTAGATTTAATAAGGCCTTTCTACAGATTTATCCTGAAAGGCAGGTGGACATAATTCCTTCTAACCCCCTGTAACTTTGTCTGTTTGTTTTCAAATTAAGCTACAAAATTTTCATTTTCAATCATTCTACTTAAAACAAAATCAAACTTCCTTACACCCTTTCAACCTGATTAAACCATCTGAAGCTGGCACAAGGGCACCCAGCCCAGGGTGGGGGGGGGGGTGGTTCAGCATTTGGAGCATATGGGCTTGCTGTTGCCCAGCCCATCCCTTTTGCTCCCCAAACAATTTTTTCCCTCTACCTTTCATATTTTCACTTAAGCCTTTATTTCTCTTTCCTGATCTTTCAAAACCCATTACTTAGACCACCTCCACTTTACTTTACATTCCAAATTAAAAATCATATTCACCCCAATTTTATCCTGCTTCTCTGCACCTATTAGAATCTGGAGGGAGTTAATAATTTGTAACTCAGGAGAGCTGTATTTCTCTCATACCCTTCAGAAACAGCTTTTATAATGTTAGTATGCATCTTAAAGCTATGATAGAAAAGCCCTGATCAAAGTGTCTTAAAAGACAGAAAAACCCTTATTTTTGCAGCTTTAAACATATTACCCTCTTATTGGATACTTTGGCAGGAGGACTACAAAGACAGTTTTCTAGATTTAATTTAAACATAATCTACAAACTTTAGCTTTGGATCTAATTAAACCTGAATTCAAACTCAGCTTTTCTCAACCTTTGCTATCTTTGGGCTGCTTACTCTGTCTAGATCCTTATCAGTAAAAGGCTGCTTGCTGCTGGCTCATTTCACCTTCTAACAAACTTCTGGGAGAGTCTTATGCTGCTTTTTCAGTTCCACTACGTATTATGTAACTTTATTCTTGCAACCCCAACTTGGCCCATGTTGGGACCCCCTCCCAAAAAAAGTCTTAATCTCTTGCTGAAAGCCTAAGGTGAGAGTTATTTCCCAATGTTCTCTCCAACTATAGACCTTAGAAGTTCCTTAGAAGTTTTTCTAGCTGCATTTTAAATTTTTTAGCATGAACATGAAACATGACAGTCAGAGATACAGACGTACAGAATAATGAGACAGTGACAAGACAGAATGCAGAAATCCAATTTCTTGTTGGCTTTTTAGCTTAGTTTGTTTTCAAGATAAACTAATTTGGAATTAGAATTTACTTGTTTTAGAATTAGACTGGTCAAATTCAGAGTAATTTGCTTTTGAGATATATTAATCTGGACCAGTCAGAGGAGCCCCAAAGGGGCCAGCATAATTCAGGATTATCTTTAGTCCTTGGACACCAGCGCTGACAATGTTTATGGTCATCAGATTGACAGCGAAGAGGCAGCAGTTTTTTTGTATTTGTTTCCTCAGTGACCATCAGTGTCTGGCACAGAGTAAGTACTTAAAAAATACTTGTTATTGTAGTTGATTAATATGAGGAATGTAGAAGATCCTGGGAAAACTTATCTGAACAGATACAATGTGATTTAAACAGAATTAGGAAAATGATACACACAATTGTTACAAGAAAATAAACGGAAAGAATAGCAGCTGAGTATAGATGTGGGGCAAGGAAGAATATGGAGTTTAAGATTATAAAGTCACAAATCTCAGTTGTTGGTGGGATGGTTGTAACCTGAAATAGGTAAGTTGTCAGGGGGTAGTGTTGTCAGTTTTTAGGGGAAGATAATGAGTTCTTTTGGGGACATGTTACGTTTGAAAAACCTATGAAACCATGAATTTGAAATGTTCAATATGCAGTTCAGTCAAGATTATGAAGAAAGCAAAGTGAATTAGCATTTGGGTGATAGACTGGAAAGACTGGTATTGAGTGAGTTACTAAAGGTTGTCATGAGGATGTAGACTAATTTCAGGAAGTGTGAGGCAGAGAGAGGAATTTCAGAGTTAAGAATTGGAGGTAGCACAACTATTGTTACTTTTCAGAACTAAGGTATATCTATGTAGGTTGCTGACATAGTAAATTTGCAGGTTTTGCAAGTTTAGGAAGTTGAAGAATTGGGAGATCGAGTTGTTTGAATGCCTTTCACTTTTTATGTTGTCCCCATGTATGAAGATCTCTCCTTGGAGAGAAGTACTGAACCAGATACTCAATTCCTTGAAAAAGGACAGAGTGACCTCAACAGGTCACTGAGCAAGGATCTGAAATGGATAATAAAGCCAGATGAGCCATGGCTTCTTTTGGTCCCCTTTCTTCAGCCAGCATGTTTCCTGAGCCCATGTAGTTGCACATTGATATTTGATACCCTCCCTGTGGGAAGACAGGCAACACCAGGATTGGCTTGGTCTCTATAATTTTATCCTTAAGATAGCCTCTGCTTTTAAGCCACTTAAATCTTCATGCCTCTGAGCCTTTGGGAATCTTTCTGGTTGAAGGAGGTGACAAAGGGGGCTGGGCCAGATGTGTTTTTATGCACATGACACACTTATGGGGTCTTAGCCTACATGAATTTGGAGAATCCTTCATCATACAGAGTCATACAGAGCTCTAAGAGATAGACTTCTTATATAGAAAGGTCATTTAACAAGTTCAAAAGTAAAACAAGCAAAAGCATTAAAATTTATCATACTTAACAACTGCAAACATTTCTTTAGAGTCTCTATATTGAAATATACTTCTTGTAATTCTTTTGCACTTTTGGTCATAAGTTGTGACTAATTTAAGTTATTTATTTGGCTACTCCTTTTGCCTTCCAATGTGCTATGTTCTGGGGGGCATGAGTGAGGGAGCATTTGTCACTGGAGAGTTTGGCCACGGGAGAGTCCAGGCTAGGCAGAATATGCTAGAGATCAAGGGTATTTAATGATTGAGCAGCTGTTCCACAGGACACAATGGATATGGAAGGAAGAGGAGGAAGAGGTATTAGTAGATGGATTTGAGAGACTGGAGAGGGGGTAGTTGCCCCTAGAAGGTAGTGACTCTGAATCCCAAGGATTAGGGGAAGGGAGGTACAAACTTGTTAAATATGGGTACAAGTTGGTTGGAACATTTACCTTCCACAATCTTGGTGAATGAGTGGGAAAGGCAATGAATGATTAAACCAAGAACTGAGTTAAAAGATTAGTTTCCATATTTAATCTATTTATTTAAGAAAGACCTTTTGGAAGGGAAAAGGATCTATTTTGTATGAAAATGTTTATAGCAGCTCTTTTTGTGGTGGCTAAGAATTGGAAATTGAGGGGATACCCATCAACTGGGGACTTGATAAACAAGCTATGTTACATGATTATGATGGAATATTATTGTGCTGTAAGAAATGTCAAGCAGGCTGATTTCAGAAAATCCTGGTACGATTTACATAAACTGATGCAAAGTGAAGTGAACAGACCCAGGACAACATTGTACAAGAATTGTAAATCACTTAGCTCTTCCCAGCAATACAGTGATCCAAGACAATCCCAAAGGACTCATGATGAAACATGCTGTCCGCCTCCAGAGAAAAAACTTACATTGTCTGAATACAAACTGAGACGTATTCTTCCTTCCTTCCTTCCTTCCTTCCTTCCTTCCTTCCTTCCTTCCTTCCTTCCTTCCTTCCTTCCTTCCTTCCTCCCTTCTTTCTTTCCTTCCACCCCCCCCTTGTCTTCTCATACAAAATGACTAATATGGAAATGTTTTACATGACTGCACATGTAATAATAACAATAATAATAATACAGAAAGACCTTTTTGTCCTTGACCAAGTCAAACTTCAAGCAAGGAAGTCTGGAAATGCTGTTTTTTAGAGCTGAGATATGTTATTTCTTGATATATTCATTTTTACTAAAAAGGAGATTTTTAATATGTTTCCACAGCATGGCACTGAACAAGGAAATTAATTTAGGCAATATTGTCATTTTTTTCTTATTGACTGTGCTTAGCTATGAGCAATTAATATTTGCCCACTTTTTTAGGTCTGTATTTCTGCAGATTGTTTTGTAGTTGTAGTCATATACTATTTGTTTGTGTTTTGGTAGGAAGACTTCCAAATATTTTATAAATTTTGTACTCATTTTGAATGGATTTTCTCTTTCTATTTCTTTTTTGGTGGCTTTTATTGATTTTAATCAGAAATACTGATTATGTAATATGGATTTATTTTATGTCTTCCAAATTTGTGGAAATTATTGTTATAGTTAATTTTAGTTGACTCTAGGGTTTTCTAAGTAAAAACCCCCACACTTCTGAAACTTTTGCAATTTGGCACTTTTGCCACTACTCTGTTGTAATAGCTCAATACATATTTGTTCATATATCTAAATCCAGTGGGTTGTGTTTTTTTTTCTCCTGTCTTCTTCCTTGACTTCTCAGGTTTTGATACATTGAATGATAAATGGGTGTTGAGTGAGTGAATATACCATTTGAGTATCTTCTTTTCTGATGCTTTAAACAGTATTCCCTAGGCTTTTCTTTCCCCCCTTTTTCTCTTTCTTTACTGTCTCTTTTGCTAATTTTATCTACTGCCATGGCTTCATTGAACATCTTTATGTAGATTCTTCTCATATTTCTATCACTGTACCTCACTTCTTACCAGATTTCTAGTTTTAAATAACTAACATATCTACATGAATGTCCTTTAACCTCCATCACATCTAAAACAGAATTTATCTTCTCTCTTAAATATATCCCTTCCCTGTGCTTTCTTTCTGTTAATATCATTATCTTATCGTTATTGTTACTTTGAGACAGAATTATACAAACAGTATTATATATCCTATTAACTCTTTGTCCTTGCAGTCCACCAAAACTCTTATCCTTTTTTTTCTAAAGGAATTGCTTCTTGCCACACCTCCTCATCTCATGTAAGTGAAAATAACTAAAACAAACAAACATAAAAGTTTATAATTACCCACAGCAGATTTCATTTTATTAGATTTGATCTCATGTTCTAACCTATTAGAAACTTTTTGAATCTTATCTTCTAGTATCTTAGCCATCCCAGCTGGCTGTATTTTCTTCAAATTTGATAAACATTCTAGCTATGCCTTTAGTTCAGTAATTGATAAAAATGTTAAACAGCACAAGGCTAAGTATAGCATCCCTAAGAAATTTCAATGGAGACCCCCTTCCAATTTTTCATTGAACCATTAATGACCACAATTTGGTTGTTGACCATTGTACCAATTCTGATTTCCTGGAACTATACTGTTGTCTCTCCCTGGTTTCCCCCATTGATTCACATTGTTCCCAAGTATCACTTGACTTGGTCAGATGCTTTGTTTTATGTACAGTTTATCTTGTTTACTTTTTAATCTGTATTCATTTAATTATTTGACAAGCACCAATTATATTATTTTTAAAGGTATATTGATTTCAAAAGTTTTGAAATTATTTCCATAAATAATTTTGTAAGGTTTGGGCATATTACAATAACAGGCAGTGATGCCATTTAATTTGGAAGATAATGCTACTTTTTGACCCTAATATTAGCAGTAATCAAAAATGTTCTGAAAATACAAGTTGATATTTGAAAACTATTAAAGTTTACTTTCCCAGCAAGGTAGTCAAAATAGCCCAGAACATTTAATGACATTATAAGTAAACCAATGATATAAGAAGTTTATCTAAAAATGAATTTTAAAGTCCATATAATTTTGTTATTCTTTAGTGTTATTTTAGGAAAATGTTCGTTTCAGTTTTTTAAAGAAATTTATTAACAGAAATTGTCATGTTCTAGGTATTGTTACTTGTGTCAATGAAGATATTTAGAAAGTTAAATTTTATAGAAAGATGTTTATAAATTTTGTATTTCTTTAAAAAGGTAATTATAAATTACCCATTATGGTTTGTCTGCAAATGAACTTGCTGGGTTCCGTTATTTATCTTAAGGTAGCAAATTAAAAAAAATATATATTTAATTTTCTTTTTTTCTTTCTTGAATTCTGTTTTGCAAATATACCATTAATTTGCAAGAGAAAAGAAATGTAAAAGTTTCCTTCTTGGCTTACAATCCTGGCTCTTCATCAGTCATCACTCTTCCTGCATTTTGTTCTAGAGGCTCTAATTGTCTGCATTTGGCAGGTTTAACACTTCCTGACAGAGAGGCTATTAAGGGGAAGTATTCTCGCATAACTGTCACTGGCAGGAACAAAGAACCTTCAAACTCAATGTGTGGAAACCACTAACATTCTTAAATGACCCTTTTCATGCATTTTTATCCCTTCAAGCTAAATTTTGGAGAGTGCCTGGTTAGGGGAAAACAGTAAGGTATAATAAAACAGTAAACCTTGATTTTTTTTGGAAGAGGATGATGGGTGGGTGGTAGAGAGAGAGAGAGAGAGAGAGAGAGAGAGAGAGAGAGAGAGAGAGAGAGTGAGTGTGTGTGTGTGTGTGTGTGTGTGTGTGTGTGCATGTGTGTAGATTTATCTCTGACTTGAAAACAATTGTTATTTGGAAAATCTCATTAGCAGACCTGACTGCTTGGAGTAAAAAGACTTAAAACTGATGTTGCTTTCAGGACTGCTTTGAACTTAACAAGCACCTATTTGTGGAGCAGACTAGCTAATGAAAGGAAATTAAATTTTCTGACAACTTCCCCTGCCAGCCTCCTTATTCTTTAGTGGCTGTTATTAGGTACTGAAGACTTTAAAGAGGATTTTGTTTTATTCTTAGACATGAATGAGCCAGATATGACCATTTTCTCATGTTTTTAAAAGTAAAATAAAATAAAAATTTGATGAAGTTGTTTTTAAAGAAAGGGTTTTAAAAAGATCAGGTTTCTATATAATGTGCTTGTCAACTTCCAAAATTGCCTGCTGGTGAGTTTTAGTCTCATATTTGTGTATTTGAATATTGTTAAATTTTAACAGATTTAGAGAGTTGTCAGATTTGATTCTTGTGATAGTGTTATCAATGGAGTTTCTGCTTTGCTTTACTGGAAATATATCTGTCATGTTAATGTTGGTTTTATGCGATGATAGTATTTGATACTTGAGAATCCCCTTATGCGCATATTTATTATGTACTTACAAATTTTTAGAAGACCAGTGCTTTTTAGCCCCTGAAATTAAGTAATAATAGCGCTTCTAGTGGAAAATAACTAGAAGTGGATTGTGTTTTGTAAAGTTTCTCTCCCCATCCCTTTTCCTGTTAATTAATTTTTTCCTTCTCAGTATGGTATGAAGCCAGGTATTCACATGCTGCAATAAGAAATGAATACCAAAGACTAAATGCATGTAAAAAGAGGAAAAGCGTATAATTTGGGAAATTGAAAAAAACATTAGTTGCATTTCTGAGAACAGATAATATCTACAGATATTAGAAATTTTATTTTTAATTTCTAGATAATCTGTTGTGCTCCTCCCAAACAATAGAGGATCACCTCCCCCTGCTGACAACATTGAGGAAAACATGACCCAGAAATACCAGAGAAGACAGAAACAAGCTGACTGTAGACAAGCTTTAATGATCCGATTTATGAATCATTATTGATTGTAAACTTCCAAATTCTGCCATTAAATTCCTGCAAGTGTACTCAGTCATTTAGTTATTCTTGTAGTGCTTCCTTTCAGCTGATTTCAAACTGCTTTGAGTTTCTCAATATAATAATGATGAGGTAGAATTTACATTCCACTTATGGTATTAATTTTACATTCCTCTGAATGAAAAGGGTCAGAAGGTTGTAAAATTGAACATTAAATGAATCTGAGGAGACAGTAGTGCAATATATGACTGCCCTAAGGACATTGTGCAATGGCTGATGGGATTAACGTTGAGTCTCATTTCCTGCTTTTACAGGATGCAGATGAAGCTGTCAGAATTGCAAGGGAAATTGGTAAGTCCTTAAATTAGCTATGGTGGGATTTGCATGCCTCTCAGTAGACATAGTTGACTAAATTAAATATATTATAAGCAATCTCTATAGAACAAATAGTGGTTTAATACTTTTAAGTTCTTTTATTACTTTTCTGACTGAGAGACTATCTAATAATTAGCTACCTTTTATCAATATACTGAGCTTGAAAAGAGACTTTTACTCAGATTTTTTTTCCCCTGGATCCAAGATGTAATCATTAGGTAATTAAAAGAGAAATTATTTTTTGTACTTTTGATATTGGATATACTATTAATTCCTATAGCCATAGATGAAGGACAGTTTAGTAAGAGACCAATATGATCATGGTGAAAAATAAGAATTTGAATAGTGCAGTTTATCGATTGATTTTTAATTTTATTACTTTGAAGTTCTTTTGGTAAACACATCACAAAATACGTATTTTAATGTATATCACTTTACTTAATCATGGGGTCATTGTAATAAAAGGGAGTTAGTTAATATTTCAGGGTATAATTCAGTTTCAAACAAACATTTCCTGAATGTACAAGAATGCATTCTCAGTATGGTTTTTTTTTTAATAAATCTGTATACAATACTATAATTGTATTGTTTGGCAAAAAGATCCTGAGAAGTCCCATTTTGTGTGTGTGTGTGTGTGTGTGTGTGTGTGTGGTTTGCTAGTAGATCCAGGCTGGTGTACAACGAGCTCCTTAGTTCTTGAGCCTTCAACTTGGGGTTGGGTCTTTATTGTTAGTCCCTTGCCTAGAATGGGAGTAGGAATGTAAGAGAGCTGAACCAGTTATTAATTAGTGTCCAGAAACTGTCCTAATCGAATAGAGTTAAGAATTTAAAAATTTTTTAGACTCTGACATATAGGTACTCTAAGAGTAATAAAGATCTGATTTAATAATTTGTTAGTATTTAGACACTGGAACCACTGCTTTAGCTCTATTTTTTCTCTCCATTCAGAATGTACTCCAGCCAGTAACCAAACTGTTTTGGGATGATAGTGCCACTTTGAGGCCAATTTGAGGAACTATCTGACCTAATATTTACCCTCTTTTTTTCTTCCTTGGAGAAAATGTACACTTTTTTTGAGGAGAGTGTTTAATTTACTCCACATTAGATAACCTTTGTATATTTATCCCTACCCTTTCTCTTTTCCTTTTTTTTTTCCCAGTACTTCCCAAGTTACCTTAAGACTGTAATTTTCAAACTTTCTGATCTTAGGACCTCTTTACACTCTAAAAAATTATTGAGTATCTCCCAAAAAGCTTTTATTTATGTGGATAATATCTGTTAATATTTTTCATATTAGAAATTAAAACATTTTAGTATTATGAAAATAGTTTTGATCTAGCAGCCCCACCCCTCTCCTTCAAGTACTCATAGGACCCCCAGAAGTTATTGGATCACACTTTGAGAACTGCTGCCTTCAGGAAATATCTCTCCCTTGCTTGTTTTATGCTTCCATTTTCATTTGTGGACCAAAAAAAGGAAAAATTATGTCTCTTAATTGTAAGAGTAGTGCTAACGGTGATAATATGTTTATATTAGGTAATAGGAAGGCTGCAGGTTTTGAAGAGAAATTAGACATAATAAAACATTGTTATCAGTCTGTGAGATTACCCATGAAGTCCCCTTCAAAATCTACCAAAGTCACTACGTTGCTGCTTATTTTTCTCTAAGCACCAGCATTCCAAGTAAATAAAAAAATAATTTTCTCATTCAAGTATATCTTTTGTTTAATCCTTAGCATTACAGAGAACTATTTCCTACTATTTTATTTCACTACATTATGGGTTAAATAGGTCTTTGTGATCTTGCTCAGAAATCTAAAAAAAAAAAAAACAAAAAAAAAACTTAAACCAAATTATACTATTGCTTCTATGAGAGAATGTTTTCTGAGTTCCAGACAATTAATTTGCGTGCTTTTGGAACACTCTACTCGGTGAGGGAAGCAGGGTAGCGCAGGGGAAAGACTATTGGATCTGAGTCCTTTTTTTTTTTTGCTTTTTACTACTGGTGTGACTGGGTAAGTCATTTAACCTTTGGTTGTATGCTTCCTTATGTGTAAAATGAGGAAATGGGATTAAATGATTTCTAAAGATCCTTCCACATCTAGGTCAGACATCCTGTGATTGATTGTAAGTTAGGTACCATTTCAGTATCAGATTTATTAACATTTTATCTCCATTTTTTTCATGTGTTTTTTCTCACCTCCTGCATCCCTTCCTTTTGCCATGAGGTTTTCCTTCTCAGCTTAACTGGGGCTAGTAGATAGTTAAAATGTAAAAATTCTTGGGTTGCTTGTCACTGGATCAGGTAAAGACAAAGAGGAAGCAGGCTCCGTTGGAAAGAACACAAGGCTGTAGGCTCCAGTCCTGACTGAGCCACTTACCAGACCTGCCACATTGGCAAGTTAATTAATGTTTTTGAACCTCTATTTTCTTATCTGTGAAAGAGAGAGAGTAACATTTTCACTGCCTCCCTACCTTACAAGGCTGTTGTAATGTTCAAATGTGATCTTGTAAAATGAAGATAATGATATTTTGTACTACTTACTCAGGGTTGAAAGGTTAAATGAGGTGATGTTCATAATGTGAAATGTTAGTTATTGTTTTTAGTAAGTATTCTAACACTCATGCTGTTTTCCTCTGTCCTTTTCTTCTTCTCTTAGCTTGGGGAAGAAGTAGGAGGAAAACAGATGGCAGAAAGTGGCCATGAGAGGCAGCTGGGCAGGAGTAAAGAAATAAGAGCTTTTTTCTTTTCCATACATTGGCAAGCAGCCCTCTTCTTAGAGGAAACAAAAATCAGTGAGCTAGGGTTATCATAGCTGTTCAGCGTTTTATGTTTTACACCTAAACATTTAAGTGTAGCTGAAATTCTAAATATAAATTCAACTTTTGTTAGGGGTGTTTCTGATGCCAATGGCCTCTTACTTCAGATTTAGTGTTGGGGCAAAATGAGGTACTTGTATGTTTTTGAACAGTTAACAAAAAGAGGTTTACTCAGTCCTAATATAGCAAGGATATGCAACAGAGATACTGTGGTACTTAGGTTTGGTAGACACAACTTTCTTCACCTTCGTACCAACACGTGTCTGCCCAACAGGGCTGGGTGTGGTGACTTGTGTGGTCTTTATTCATCCACTAAATCTGAAGGGCACTGATCCCATGCGGGTGGGAGCTTTTATGCTTTTCCATGAACAGGAAGCCACATCAGTACAACCAGTGGCCACCTGGAAACCATGGCAAGGAAGTCAGAGCATGAGTCTTTTTTGGAAAAGGAGGGAAGAATCAATAATTTGCTCTGTCATCTTTTACGGAAATCTACTCTAACAGTATTGGTCCTATCATACAAGCTTTCCATTACTTTCAAATCAGTCCCATATATCTTTAGACTTAGTGCTTTCTGTCTCACAAACAAAATATGCCCAGAGCCTGACTTAAGACAACAATCTCATGCTCTGAACATCTAGGAATTACTGAAGGAAGAAAGATATATTAGTGTGACACTTTTGCAACACATGCCGTGCAAACTGTCAAGTTGTGTGTTTTTTGGCTTTGGGACTGCCTTTATAATCCTAAAAGATCATAACAGCACTGTATATATTATCCAGAGGAAGTTGAATGCAGTAACTGAGTTGGCCACCAGGTGGTGTGTTTCATGGGCTATTGATCTAGTGGTTTCCTCAATTTTGTTATTGCACATGTTTGGGATAATCTTCCTAAAAAGCTACAGTTTTCCTATTGGCCACCAGGCTCTTAGTCTTCAGATATTTAAAGTTCTCCCTCCATTGCCAAGCCTACAGCTTTCGGAGTAGCACCAAGCAGTTTGGTTCCGCCCTTGCTAGCCAGTTACCAAATTAATCGAAGGGAGGAAATGTAATATTTTTAAGAAAATGAAAATATGAAATCATCCATCTGCATAATTCATGAATCCACATTTCATTTATTTGGGCTCCCTTTTCTCAATCCATGGCTCCTGCATTCAGAATTCCAAATACTTTGCATATAGTGATTATGTAGTTTATCATACATAACGTAAAACGAAAGGAGACAGTGCAAGTGCTTCTTATATGGCTTCTAGCCTACTGCAAACCTCCTTCCTCTTCGCCACCAGTAATCTGTGGTTGTCTCAGTTAGGCATTTTTGCACTACACCTTGTAATTCATGGAAGGAATAAGGGAGGTGTATAGTCACATCCAGTTTCAGCATCACAGACTTTAAAGAAAGGAAATTTGGCCAGCTGGTGAGAAGATTTAGTCTTCTGTCTGGCTCACCAGTTCACTGGAATTTAGAACAGCTGGCAGTTTCAGCAACTTGAGATCTTTTCTTGTCTGCTCTCAGCTTTGCTTCAGGATGAGGATCTCTCCCTTCAGTGCTGACCGTTGGTTCTTTAGGTAACAGCGTGCCTCAACTTCAGGGTGGTGATGTTCATGGTCTTGGTATTTTGATGTAGGCCCAGCCACTGGCCCCTTGCTCCATTTGCATTAATGTCTTCCTGGAAGCCACAATCTAAAGTCAGTGGATGGAGGTGAAGCCACTCTTGGATGTTACAGTGTGTGGATTATGTCTCTTCTAATACATCTTGCTTCATGCCCTCAGAACATAGTTGAGGTATACAATTTCTGCTGTCCTTTCTCCTCAAATGGGTTTGGGTGATAATTGCTTTTGGTGGTGTATTTCTAATTTTCCTCCAGCTAAATTTGTCTTTAGAAGCTTTATCTCTATAGAAATGAAAAGGCAATGCAGAATCACTATGTGATTTTGGAAATCTGGATTTCAAATAACTTTGCCAGAAACTGTTCTATTCTATAAGTTAGAGACCTTTTAGTAAATGGAGATAAAAGTTTCCGAATCTCAGTAAGTCAGAATGAAGACATAAGTAATTCCTTCCTTTCTTTATTCACTGGCCTGGGGGAAATTTTAGCGTGAATATATCAAGGGAGAAATGAGGCTGTGCTGGTGATGTTGGCGATTATTTAAAAATATAAGCCTCATTCTGAATATTTAGTTTCTCACCTCTTTGTTTGAAAGAGAGAAGGCTTCCTCATCATTAATCCTCTGGAATCTTAGTTGATCATTGAATTTATAAGTCCTTAAAAGCTATTGATTTTTTACAATGTTATTGTACAGGGTGTTCCTAAAGCCCACATAGGCAAAAATGCATATTTTCAAGAAATGAAATGAGTGAAATTTTCAACAACATTTTATTAAATTGGAATATTAACAAATAACATCTTCAATATGATTTCCATCATTTGTGATGCAAAGGTTGATGTTCTTTGCAAGATTCATGTGAACTCAATATAATAACTCCACGTTGCCATCAATTTCAGCACATTCACTCTTTATGTGTTCAGTCTGGTGTGTTGCATCTGTGATTTTCATTTTCATTGAGTACACCTTCACCTTTAGCATACCTCAAAAAAAGAAGTTGCTGAACAACACACAGTCTTGGGTGAAACGGTTAATGAGATGTTAATGAGATTTCCTATGTGTCCAGACTTTAGGGACACCCTGTGTCTATTGGTTTCCTGTTTTTGCTCACTTTACTCTGCATTAGTTCATATAAGTTTTCCCAGGTTTCTCTGAAATTATCTCTTTCTTCATTTCTTACAGCATAGTATTCTATTCCATTCATGATTGAAGAGTACTTCCTTATAGTTTTTGGCCCACATAGTTCAGTTTGGATTATTGTTCTTTGCATTTATATAGTAGGCGTCACGCATATTGTTTTTCTGGTTTGCCTTCCTTCACTCTTTGTCACTTCATATAAGTATTCTCATTGCTCCCTATATTCTTCTTATTAATAATTTCCTAGGGTACAGCAACATTTTGTTGCATTCATGTCAGTTTTTTCTTTAGCTATTTCTCAGTTGAGGGTCATTTACTTCATTTTTAGTTCTTTGCTATCACAAAAAAAATCTTGCTATAAATAGCTTGGTATATATCTGATTTTCTTTCTATACTTGACTGCCTTGCTGTATATGGGGCATGTTTTTAGAAACACAATTCTGAATCTTTACAGGCTAGCTATACGTTTATCAGGGGGTTTGTTTTTATTTTTGTTTGTTTGTTTTTGGACA
Organism: Trichosurus vulpecula; assembly: GCF_011100635.1. Taxonomy (NCBI): domain Eukaryota; kingdom Metazoa; phylum Chordata; class Mammalia; order Diprotodontia; family Phalangeridae; genus Trichosurus; species Trichosurus vulpecula. The sequence goes on from NC_050576.1 coordinate 372,901,208, forward strand.
TTGTACTGATTTAAGGAAGACGTTAGCAATCCAACCCTTGGCACAGAAACCCTTAAGGTGGTATGTAGCTGCTGTTATTTATCTAAACACTTAGTAGCACTTCTGTCACTGAGCAGACTGTTAGGTTGTTATTATACTGTTAGTATATCAGTACCCTTTGCTGTTTCTTTCCTGACCATTCTTAGCTGGACTCTCTTTCATCTGTTAGACATGGTATGTTGATGATGCTTGTTTTTGAACACTATGCTATATACAAAAAATATCTTTTAGATGTAAAGGGATAAAATACTTGGGTAAGTTTAAAATTGTGTTTTTTAGGGGGTTTTTGCCCCATGCTGTGGGAAAATTTTACACATTTTGCACATGAGCCTATGTATAATGTAAAATTTTTTTTGGAAAATCACTATAGTTTGTCTTTGTCCCAATCTTGGATCAGTTTTTTCTACACTTTTTGGATAGTATTTATCATTTTTTTGTTATCTGGTAGAAGACATGCTTTAATATAAAGTTTTAACCAAAATCATCTGAGGAAAAGTCGTGGTGATTAAAAGAACCTTTTAAAAGTGTTCTTTGAAATATCTATTCAAAAATGAAGTGCTTTGTTTCACAGTGTGCCTTTTATTGAATTAATGTGGTCATTTGAGGTCAGGATTGTGCACCCAGGGAGGTTGGACCTTGTTCTCTGTGTTATTTCCCCCCTCCCCTTTTTTTCCCCTCATTCTTAACTTGGTGTTATATTTCTCCTTTGCTATTCTGTGTGGTCTTTACCACTAAATTTTTTCTTGCCTAAGTGTAATTTTATCAGTCCTGTTCTCCCCTACTTCTCCCTCCCCCCTTAAAAAAATTACTCTTAGTCTGTTTTGTTTTAATCACTTCTTGTGTTTTTGTCATTGTTTCTGCTCTCATCTTCTTTCTCCTTGTTTTGTTGTTATCTATTCTTGCATACCTTTTTCCTTTTCCTATTACCGTGCTTTAAAAGGTCCAGCTTCTAATCAGTAAGGTGAAAACATACGTCTTTGGTTTTTCTGGTGGAAACTTCCTGTCCGGTAAAACATTCTAGTTCCAATCTGTACATTGAAATTTTAGATCGATTTCTGGTTTCTGGAGCATAGTCAAGAATCTTCACAGTCAAGAATTTTCACATTCCTGAATAGAGGGAAACAAGCAAATTAATTTAGGCAAATAAAAGTCTGTTTAAGCCTCTGCCATGTATACAGAAAATATTGTATTATATTTTTTATCCACTTGGTTTACTTGAAATTGATAACTCTTGAACTTAGACATTATATATAAACAGTAGTTGTATAATTCACATCTTTGCCTTTTAACTTAATGAATATTCCTTCCTGAAAAAAAAAACATAGATCTTCCAAGCTATTTATTTTAGGAACAGTTGAGTCGATATGTATGAGTGTGTGTATATAGATAATCTCAGAAAAATTACCAAACTCCTCAGAAACTCTAAGCATGTTTACTGTGTGCTAAGCTGTTTATTAGTTTTGTAACAATTGAATAATTTCCTTTATTCTCTCATACCAGTTTACAGGCATGGGAATGATCAAAAGATACATTTTGGAATAATACATGCATGTTTTTTATTTTTAAATTATAAATAATTTTATTCTATTTTCTCTGCATGTAGTGAATTCTGAATTTATTATTTATTGAGTGCTTACGATATACAGGTTACAGTATTAGGTAACATGAAATGAATATAAAATAATTAGACATAATTCATATTCCTTAGGAGAGTATAGTTAGGGGAAATAAAGTTGATATATTTGAAAGCACCTGAGATTATTTAACAATAGGATTGCTGTATGAAGGATTTATCATTTATGGTTTTTAATATTTTCTGATAGCTGTATCCTTAAATCTTGATTCTTTGTTTTGTTAAGCCCAGTAATACGCAGAATTGCTTGGGCTATCATCTTTATATCCAATCTAACTCTCTTGTGGCAGCACAATATATTGGACCAAGTACTAGACTTAGAGTCAGAAGATCTGAGTTTGAATCATATCTGTATTACTTTATGGTTTTGGTAACCCTGGACATAAAATCGACATTTTAAACTTCAGTTTCTACATTAAAAAAGGCCAATTCTGTCTCGTATATGTATATGTATATGTATATGTATATGTATATGTATATGTATATGTATATGTATATGTATATGTATACAGACACACACATACTTCACAGATTTGTCATGAGGATCAGATGAGATTATGTGTGTGTATATACATTTATATACATATATGTACACACATAGATGTGTATATAATATATAATAGTGTATATATGTATATACACGCATATAATCACATATATACACACATATAACACAAGGTGGTAAATATGAGGTGTTAAGCTTTCTGTAAGGCTAACATAAGTGGTCACAGAGCTCACCATCACTGCAAACTCTTATAGCATTAAGATATTGAATTCTGAGATTTCCTGCTTTGATCACAATCTCCCCTTCCTACACCTGTCCCATTGGTTCATTCCTGTTGAACCTGTCCTTTCCCACCCTCTCTATCCCCAAATCGTGACTTTCACTCTCTTTAGTCTTCCCTCTTCTCACAGTCCATCAACCCTATCCTACCTTCAATTGCAAGGCACTGTCTTCTACCCTTTAATTTCTTGTTCCCTTCTCATTTGAGTGTTCCTGCCTTGCCTATCTTCAACTTTGGGCCGTCCCCATCATATATGTTCTTCTGTTACTACTCGCAAGCTACTGAATGATGATAGAAAAAGTTGTGAAATTTGCTGAATCTGTTACAGATCTATGCTAAGGAACCTCAGATGGGCCGTTATTGTTTCATACTGGTTTCTTTTTATTAAAATCCCTCTCTTACTTTGCGCCGTGGCTATTACAAGACTTTTTTTCCCCTGAGCTTCTGACTTTACTTCCAGTTTCCACTTTCTCACCAGATGACCTTGCTGCTTATGTAGAACAAGCTCTAAACTTGGATTGAAGAGAGAACTGGGTTCAGATCCTGTGTGACAGTGAACAAGACACTTAACCTGATACTCATTTTTCTCATCTGTAAACCGGGAAGAATAACATACATTTGCCTCACAAAATTGTGGTTACGCTGTAATAAAATAATATACAAGTTGCTTCACAAACTTTAAAGTGTTACAATAAATGACAATTATTAGTATTCGTATTGAAATTGAGGCCATTATAGGTATTATCTTTCAGTCTTCTTCCCCCAGACCTCTCCATAGCTTCTGTCACCCTTTTCCAAATTCCTTAAATATCTCCTTCTTGCCAAGCTAATACCCTCCAACCCCAAATTAAATCCTATATACTGTCTTCTCTTGTCTAATAATGAAGCTTTGAATATCACCTCTCTTTCTTATCTTCAGTCTCTATTTACTTGTTATTCTGCTGCATAAGAATAGATGGATATTTCCTTTATCTTCAACAAATTAAAGAACAGACAAAAAGCTTCTCTAACACCCACTATCCTATAGGTCAGTAAACATTTATAAGTAACTTAAATACTAGGCACTGGGCAAAGTATTGAGGATATAAAAAACCTACTCTTCCCCCCCCCCCCCCCAAGAAAAAACAAAAAATAAGGCCTTCTCTCTAGGACCTAACAATTTAACTGGGCAAATGATGTGCAAACAGCTATGTACAAAGTATGTACGTTTTAATATTCAACAGAGGGCAGGCGCTAGAATTAAGAGAGATCAGGAAAGTCTTTTCTTAGAAGATGGCATTTTACCTGGGACTCAGAGGAAGCTAGGAGGTGAAGATGAGGAGGGAAAACATTCTGTGCATGTTGGAGAGCCAGAGAAAATGCCTGGAGTCAGGTGATTGAACTTTCTTGTTGAAGGAACAGCAAAGAGGCCATTATTATTGGATTTCAGAGAACTTTTTGAGGATTTAGGGTACAGGAGACTGTAAGGGTCAAGGGCAGGTTATAAAATGCTTTGTATGCTTTGATCCTGGAGGTATTGGCAAGCCACTGGAATTTATTGAATAGGAGAGTGACATGGTTGGATCTGTGCTTTAGGAAAATTAATTTGACATTTGAATGAAGAATGGACTGGAGTGGGGAGAAACTTGTTGCAGGGAGACTAACCAGCAGGTTGTTTCAGTAGTCCACGTATGAGGCCATGAAGGCTATTACCAGAATGATGGCAGTATAAGAGGAGAAAAGGGGGTATATATGAGAGATGGTACAGTCATAAATTGAAAGGAATTGGCAACAGATTGGATATGATGGGTGAGAGAAAGTGAGAAGTCAAGGATGATACATAGCTTTCAAGCATGAGAAAATAGGAAGGATGATGGTTTCTTTGATGGGAATAGGGAAGTTTGGAAAGGGAAACATTTTGGAGAGTAAAGATAATGAGTTCAGTTTTGGACATGTTGACTTTAACATGCCTACAAAGACATCTCATTCAAGATGTCTTAATAGGTAGTTAGAGTTAGGAGGCTAGAGGACAGCAGAGAGGTTAGTGTTGAATAAGTAGATCTGAAATCGATTAGCACAGAGAAGATAATGGAGTAACTGGTGAGATCAAGTGAAATAGTATAAAGAGAGAAGGGAAGAGGGCCTACTACTATAGAGCCCTGGGTAAAACTTAGGGTTAATGGGTATGACCTGGATGAAGATCCAGTAAAGTAGGTGGAGAAGAAGCAGTTAGATAGGTAGATAGAGAATTAAAAGTAGTGTCCTAAAAACCTAGAGAGACTGGAATATGAAGAAGAGAGTCAGTGTGAAAGTGTGTAGAGAAGTCAAGGATGAGGATTGAAAAAAAAAAGGCCAGTAGATTTGACAATTAAGTTATCATTAGTAACTTTGGAGTGAAAGAGCAGTTTTGGTTGAATGAAGTTAGATGCCAGTCTGTAAAGTTAAGAAGACAGTTGGAGGAGAGGAACTAAAAGCACCTATCATAGATGGCCTTCTTAAGGATTTTAGATAGTGGCTAAAAAGATTGTGTCAGGGAGACCAGCCAGCAGATTATTGCAGTAGTCCAGGCCTGAGGTGATGAGGGCCTTTACCAGAGTGGTAGCAGTAGAGGAGGAGAATAAAAGGTCTATATGAGAGATGTTATAATGATAAATTGATGGGACTTAGCAACAAATTGGATATGATGAGGTCAGAGAAAGTAAGATAGGAGAGAGAGGGTATAGATGGATCATGTGAGGTTTTTTTGAGGATGGGGAAGACATGGGCATGTTTTTGGGAAGTAGGGATTCATCCAGTAAATGGGGAAAGATTAAATATAAGTACAAGAGTGAGGATAATAGAAAGAGAAATCTGTTGGAGAAAATGCAGTGGAATGGGATCAGTTGTGTATATAGAAAGCTTGGCCTTGACAGGAAGGGCCATCTCTTCATATGAGACAGAGGTTTAGGAGATAGTGGAAGAAGGGGGTCTCAAGGAGATGTGAGAAGAAGAGAGGGAGCTCTCATTGAATGGTCTCAATTTTTTCAGCAAAATATGAGGTAAGGGTCTCAGCTAAGAGGTTGGGGGTGGTGGGAGTCTGTGATGTTAATGTGATTAAAGATCTTCCCCACTCATTTAATAGGCCTCAGGTGGAGCTAGTTAAGGGAAGCTTGATTAGGGGAGGCTTATTTGTAGGAAGGCCCACAGTCTTTTGCTAACTAGGTGTAAAGCCCCAGGCCACTCTTTTGCTGATTAGGTATGAAGCCTTTGGACCCTAAGAAGGGTATATCCTGAGGGTAGCCATTAAGCTCAGAGACAGGAAGAGAAAGAACTGGAAGGGCTGTTAGAGCTGCAAGCTCTCAGAAGTTCGGGAGGAGAGGACACAGGCAAGGAGACAGGATTTGTGAGTGTGTAAGGGAAGGCCCTAGAAGAGACAAAGGTTACAGGATGGCTTGACTCCTTGTTGTGATATTGTGTTTTAATTTCCTTGCTGTTGTGGTGAAGTGGACTTACTGGTTTTGCGATACAATTGCTACTATGTCAAATTGGAATTATTGGTTTTGGGATTTGATCCTCTGGTATCTGAATAATAATAATGCCTTCTGTATAGAAAGTCTCATATTTTGTGATACCGAACTATACAGGCGTATTCATGATCACCATCGATATCATGAATCTTGCCTTACTGATACAAAGTCATGGAAGTTTGAAGAGGAATGAAACAATTTGGAAGAGCCTCTGTGGAAAGTGGGATAGTGAGTTAATTAGGCAGATGTTAAAGGATTGCCTTGCAACTGGGTGAAGGCCCAGTTGAAGTTATGTAACATAAAAGTGTATGGACTCAACCTGGTTTTATGGTTCTCCACCTTCATTCAGCAGCACATATGTAGGAGCAAAGGCAATAGATAGTGGGAATGATCCACGAATGAGGCTTGGTAGAGAAGAAATTGGGAGTGTGATAAGGAGTCAAGGATCTTGAGACAAGATGATATTATGGTTACACTGGGTTCTTCAAGGAGTCAAAATAGGGAAGAAAGGAGAGTGTAGTTAGTGAAAGGGGTGAAGGACTAGGAGAGACCTGAGAGGATTGATGGATTGGAGGTCCTGCTGTCCAAGTATCATGTCAAACTATCTCTCAAGCTTTATTATTATATTTCTGTTAAAACCTCCTTATACCTTAAGTACTTGTAATGTGGTTTCTGACCCCATTGATCTATTGAAACTGCTTTCTGTAAGTTGCCAGATGATTTCTTTGTATTAGTTCTGAATGTAAATACAAAATAAAAAAGCATTACCATACAAATATCAGATCATAAAAGAGGATTCTCTATGAAATCATGAATTTCATGTCATACCACTTGATTTTTTAAAGAATATATAATAAATTCTACCTGTCACTTTCAAAACCATCTTGCTTATTATGTTTCTTTCTGAATTTCCTCCTTTTTTTTAATGTGCATTTAAAAATGTTTCTATAACCTTTTTTAGGGGGAGATCATTATGGCTAATTCCTCCTCCCTTGTCCACTCCATCCTCAAAGAAATTAACGAAGAAAAATTTTAAAAAAAGAAACCCAAACTTTATAACTAATAAGCAGAGTCAAGCAGAATGAGTCTGCATAGTGACCATATCCAAACATGTGTTTCTTTTTCTATAAGCTGTCCACCACTTCTGTTTCAGAGAAGGTGGGCATCCTGTTCTGTCATGGCTCCTGTGATATAGTTGATCCTTGTAGTGATCTTATTTCTTAAATATTTCAAAGTGGTGGGTTTTTTTTGAACTGTTTTCCTTATATAGTTTTAATTATGCTCACTTAGCTCTGTGTCAGGTCATACTACCAAGGATTTTCTGAAATTATCTCTTCAGTAATTTTTACCATGGAATAATATTCTATTATGTTAATATAACATAATTTTCCCCTTAGTTGTTTAAGAACCAATTAAAGGCATTGTGCCCCATAGATTCTAGAACCTTCATTATTTATTTTATTTTATTTTATTTACTTTTCCAACATTTAATTTCCCCCCTTTTTACTGTTCCCCCCACCCAGTTTTCAGGACCTAGAAGTTTATTTTATGTATGGCTATTTCCTCCTCAGTATTATCTTCCTTCCCTGCACCATCCCTACTTGTTTCTCAATCATTTCGTGGTTATCTGTACTGATCTTGTGTGTGTGTGTGTGTGTGTGTGTGTGTGTGTGTCTGTCTGTCTGTCTGTCTGTCTGTCTGTCTGTCTGCAGCCCTCATTTGTTTCATATAAGAATGAGATTCATTCATTTCTTGTATACTTTCTCCCACTTCCACATTTTTATGTTCTGCTACAGATGTGCCTTGATTATAAAAACCTGTAAGTTCTGTCTACTTTTCCTTTGTTTTTTCTTTGCTATCTTATATGTTTTTGCATATATATTTCCCCTTCTAAATGATAAACTTCCTGAGGGCAGGACTTCTGTGCTTTTTCATGTTTGTATCGTTTGTTTCTAGCCCCGTGACTTGTTTGTGGTAGGAGCTCAGTTTTTATTAGATTGTAATGAATTATCTTTTTTCTCTTTTTATTCCCTTTTATATCTCAGTAAGTAATAATAGGAAAAATTATGGAAAAGGTTCCATATAACTTTTCTCTCTTTACTGTGGCTTCTTTTTTTCCCCTTCTATAACAGTATGCATGTCTCAAGATTTCTGTTCTATTTCATTTATTTGAAGATGGCTCCTGTTCCATACATTTAACCTTTGATTCTTACCTTGCAGCCACATGTAGCCCTTTAGGTCCTCAAGTGTGGCCCTTTGACAGAATCCAAACTTCACAGGAGAAATACCCGTAATCAAAAGATTTGTTCTGTGAAGTTTGGATTCAGTCACAGGGCCGCACTTGAGGACCTAGCCACATGTGGCCCGAAGGTTCCCCACTCTTGGACTAGAGGATAGTTTCAAACTTCTTGAGGAGAAAAATGTGCTGTTTAACTTTAATAAAACTTTTTTTATTCTATATATTAAAAATTGCTTGTGTTCAAAAGAAATAGGTTTGAAACTGTTGTCAACAGTCAGCTGTTGCAAGATCAGAAGAGGTTGATAAATAATTACAAGTACCACCAATGCATTGACAGCTGCAATTTCTCAAAGCCACATAACCTCACATACATGCCACTATCCCCCTCACTTCCTTTAAGATAGGCTCCATCAGCTTTTGTCTTCCTAGCTTCTATTCTTAGGAGGTATTAATCTCTCTTTTGCCTTTTTTGATCCAACCAGGCATTATTCCAGTCTGTTTCTCCTAAATATTGACTTAATTTACTCATTCCTTTCCATTTTCATAATGTGATATTGATAGTGTCCTCTTCAGCAGTTTCCCTACACAACCTATCCTACAACAGATTCCAGCTTAAAATTTCCCAAATGCTTTTATATCTGTTCCTTAAGGCTTTTCAGATAAAACTTTTAACTTTCGAGGATAGCATTCAGGGCCTTCCTTGTCAACTTACAAATCCTATAATATAAAATTCTTGAAATGAGGGATTTAATATGGACTACATTGTGTCATTTGACTGTCTTTTGGGAATAGTCTTTTTACTATGAGTAAGGAAAGGAAATTTGCTTTTCTATCCCTCCCCCCCCCTTATTTTCCATTGGTATTATAAGCTGCTTTTTGTGTCTTTATCCAGTCTTATACTTATTTCAGGTAATTTGGAACTTAGATAACATGAAGTAAGATTCTTCTGTCGAACTAATTATTTCTGATAATGTTTTTTCTTATAAGCTTTGAAAAGTCTTTTTGCTTGTCAGAAGATAACTTGGCTGGTATAAAATTATTTAAACTCTAAATATAACATTTCATTTGTAAGAATGCAATGATAATTTTTTCTGTTAAAACAGCTTTAAAATAAACTAGTTATTGTCTATTGAATTATTAGACATGTGGTCAGTTGTCATGTTCATACAACCAAATGATCAAAGTCTGAACTTCTGTCTAATTGTTCCCTGCTGTTAGGCTATCCCGTTATGATCAAGGCCTCAGCAGGTGGTGGTGGGAAAGGTATGCGAATCGCTTGGGATGATGAAGAGACCAGGTGAGATCCTGTCTAAAATATACTCTTGATGAAAATTATAGTTACTAGAATGCTATTAAACTGACATCCTGAAAGTTATCAAAAGTAAAATGAAGAAATTAGATAGCTTTTTTTTTAAAAAATCTTTTTGTGAAAAAAAAGAAATAATATGCAGAAAATTTCCTTTTTCTTCTATTTTTATAGTGATTTTGAAAATTTGTGATATTTATAATAGAATTTTACCTTTTCAAATAGCATAAAAGGATTCGGTTTTCATTTTAAAATATCTTTTTCAGGTTATATACCTTGGTCCTATGCTTTTAGAGATTATTTAGCTTAATGACTTTGTTTTGCAAAGATGGAAGCTGAGGTCAGTAGACGTCAAGTTATTTTACCATGACCATATTGCTAGTTTTATTGGTAAAGCTGGGAATAAACCCTAGTTTCCCTGACTACTAGTCCCACATTAAATTTGTACTCTGACCAAGCTATACTAGTGCTATACTTATACCCCAGAGAGATCAACAAAAGAGGCAAAGATCTTCTATGTGTAAATATAATTTTAGCAACTCTTTTTGTGGTAGCAAAAAATGGCAACTAAGGAAATGGCTAATAATTGGGGAATGACTGAACAAATTATGATTTATGAATGGAATAGTATTGTCTGGTAAGAAATGAGGGAAAAGTTTATTTCAGAGAGACTTGGAAAGATATGTATAAACTGATGCCGAGTGATGTGTGCAGAACCAGAAGAATTTATAACATCAGCATTATAAGAAACAGTTCTGAAAGTCTTAAGAGCTATAATCAACTAAATGATCGACAGTGATTGTAGAGGACTGATAAAAAAGAATTCTGCTTACTTCATAGTAAATGTATTCATATGCGAAATAAGAAAAGCATTTTTAGCTATGACCAATGTGGGAATATGTTTTGGTTAGTGGTGCTTATGTGATACAAGAGTTCTGTATGTTTCTTTCCTTCCCTCCTATATGTGAAATAATTGAAAAAAATTAATTAAAAAGAAACACTAAAAGCAACAAAATTGTCAAGATAGATAAGGATGAAGAAAAGATTAGCAGATTTGTCAATAAAGAGATCATGGGTTGCTTTGGAGAGAGTACTTGTATTCTGAAAGTCCTATTAAAAGTATAAAATAAGACAAAATGACTATGGTAGGACATTTGTCAGAGAAAATATCTGGAAATTTTAGTAGATTGAAAGAGCAATGTGAGTTAGCAGTATATTATGGTAGCTAAGGAATCTAATGTGATCTTGTGCTGCATTGAGGGACGTAGCTTCTAGGAATCATAGGGTGATATTCAGATTATACTCTGCCCGGGTCCAGCCTCATCTGAAGGTTTGCATTAATTTCTGGTTGCCATATTTTAGAAAGGATTTAATAAGCTAGAGAGAGGCCAGAAGAGGGTACTTAGAATGGTAAAGGACCTCAGGTCCATCCTATATGAAGAATGATTGAAGGAATGGAGGATATTTAACTTGGAAAACACTCAGAGTGAACTATATGGTTATCTTAAAGTATTTGAAAGACTATCTTCTAGAAAATAGATTCATTGTTTTCTCTTTGACCGCTTAGGGCATAACTTGGACCATTTGGTTGATGTTATGCAGAGGCAAATTTAGCCTTGACATTAATGAAACCTTTCCAACAATGCTATCTAAAAATTCAATCAGCTACTGGAGATAATAGGTTCTTGCACATTAGAGATCTTTAAGTAGAGGCTGGATGACCATTTATTTGGTGCTTTGTAGTCATCATTCTCTTTTTAAGTATTAATTGCGCTAAATCGCCACTCTCCAAATTCAGAAATGTTTTGATGCTTTGATCATTACGGTGATATTGAGAAGGGAATTGAGCTTTCACAGGTGTTATTCCATAGAAGATCCCATATAGCGAATACAAAATCCCACTGTACTTACTGTTTCTTGAATATTTAAAAGCATTTGATTCCATAGAGAAAAACATCTTAAAGGTTCTTCAACAAGATATGTCTCATGCATGTGTCAAAATTATACAAGATTCCTTGTACAAGGCATATGATGGAGACAACCTTGTTCCCTCTTTAATTATAAACATCAGTTGAGACATACAGCTGGGATACATATAGTTGAGAAAGATTTGCCACTCCTATAGAGGACATCCAGCATGGAGTCCAAGTCTAGGAGGATTTATGTATATATTCTTTTTTTTTGCATGACATCGTACTGCTTGCATCAAGCCCTGGAATATTGCAGAGCCTCTTAAATGAGATTCATACTCATTCAAAGGAGTGTGACCTAATTATCCTTCTAGGAAAAAAAACCAAGTGGATGCAAAATGCTTATTGTTCAGACTATGATAAGTTTGATGCATAACCTATGGAGGTTTATGTGTGTGTATAGAGACATACATGCCTTTATATGTATACATACATATCTTGCCCAGATACTGCAAATATTCAATGAGTTGATGAAGAATTGAATAGGAGGAGAGCTGGGTAGATTGCTTTTGTGTAATTAGGCAGATCTTTTAGTGGCCTCAAATTCTCCTTTAAAAAGACTCATCATTTTTATATGAATATTCAAATTGTATTGTATGGGTATAAAATAGTTTTTCTTGGAAGAGTTGGAAATGAATAGCACCCAGGGGGCATTGAGGAAGCATATGGTGGATATGACCAGGCAGTAATAAAGGCAAGTTGTTGATTTGTATTGGTAGAGAATTTCTCCACCAGAAATGAGAACATACTGAGAATCACAGGTCTAAACCACCTCACCAGTCACACCCCATTCCAAAAAAAAAAATAAGATATAGAACTAATCAGATTACTATAGGTGTTCAAGAGCTTTAAAACTTCTTAATGTGATTGATACTCAGTATCTTTTATAATTTGGCTCAAGCTGATTTTTTTTCAGCCACAACATTAGACCACCGTTAAGTGTTCTATATTTTAATGAATTTTGGCTTTTCTCTTGTTTCAAGTTAGGGTTTCCTGCCTCTTTATCTTGGGTCAAATATTTTCTTTTTATCAAATATAGTTCTTACCATAACCTTTCCTATTTCTTCCAGTAGAAATTTTTTTTCAACCTTCAGTGCCTAGCTCTGGAACTATCTCCTCAAGAAAGACTTCTCTGTCTTTCAGAGAGAAAGAATACTTCTTTTCTTAGCACTCTCATAGCACTTTATGTGCCTTTTATGCACTTACTACATTCTAGTTATTTATATTTTATAGCTAATACCTATTAATGGCCTTTATGTCAGTCATCTGAGGACCATTTTTTAAGTTTTTCAGTTGTGTATATAAATTTTGATGCAATACTTTAAGAGCTTTTTGCATGTGATAAAATACTTTCATAGTATTTTCAGTGTTTACAAAATATATAATTCTGCTTTTTCCCTAGGTTTTTAATTGAGTCACTTTTAAAAAAGTGTATAATTACTAGATTTTAAGAAGTAAAGGATGAATATTATATATTTTGCCTTAGTAAAATTTAATTTTGTATCACAAATGAATTTTGGTTCTCTATAAGACATGTATGAATTCTCCCTAAAATAGTCTGTTGGTCAGAGGATACTTTAAGTACTATTAAAAGATTAATTTCTTCTGGAACATTATAAAAAATTTTAATTAAAAGGCTTATTTATACTTCCTGGGTTTGTTTATATATGTCCTGAGGCCTGAGTTTTGTTTCTTGTTAGTTTAACACCTTTTTTCCTTCTTTTTAAAGGGATGGTTTTAGATTTTCATCTCAAGAAGCTGCTTCAAGTTTTGGTGATGATAGGTTACTAATAGAAAAATTTATTGATAATCCTCGGCATATAGAAATCCAGGTTAGTACATTTGAAAATGCTTTTCTAATAAATCTTAAAAGAATAGTGTCTTCCCTCCCCAAGACTATCAATTATGGATTACATTGGTGAATTTGCATTCAAGGTATCTAAGTTTAATAATCTGGCCAGCCTGATGCCTGAACAGTCCTAGAGGTTACTCCACTTATTTTCACCAATAGGGTTATGATTCTTACTTGGAAGTGGTCCAGAAGAAAGTTTCAAATTATACTAGAAATGACTACTATAATTAGATTAAGAAGGGACTTGGGTTTTGGTTGGTGTTCTAAGATATATTTTATGACTCTGGACAAGTCTCTTTAATTCCCTGAGTCTCAGGTTTTTCATATGTAAAATAGATTTAATAATACTTGTACTACCTACTTCACAAAAGTATTATGTGGAAAGGAAATACTTGGTATAGCTGAAAGTACTATATATTCATGTATTAAAGATTTGTGTGGGCGTGGTCTGGATCTATTTGGACAGGCTGTGGTTTATTTCCGTTTTGGAATGTCTGTAATTTTGTAGCATCAGTGGATTCTGTGGCATCTACAGGGCATATTTGGGTGTTTGGTAGGGCAATGGAGAAGGACATGGTAGGTATGAGTAGCCTATACAGCATGTATTGGAAGAGGAACTGAAGTAGAAGATTCTATCAGGGAATGTATGATGGGAAATGAAGATAGACTGGTCACATGACAAGAGTGAGATGGTGTTAGATGTACAGCACTAGGATGCCAGTGGCACCTTGGGATTTCAAGAGAAAGTCAAGAGAGCCTCTAACACATTGGGTAAACTTCCTGAAGTCAACTTAATGGACAAAAGTTGTAGAATTGGTGGCCGTGGATGGGTTGTGATCTGCATCATTGAGAGAACTTCTAACTCTATGAGATCACAGATCTCTGAGTGTTTTGAGTTTTCAGGCTCATCTTGACTTCTACTCTATCAGCAAGTATTTAAGTGGCCACCATGTGCCGTAGCACATGGACAGTATAAAAAACAAAAATGAAATACTTCCTGCTCTGAAACTACCCTCTACAGTTTTCAGCAAACTCTTAATTACTAAAACTCATAATTTTCTTTCAAACCTTATCCTTCTTGATCTCTGGAGTACTGTTCACTTTTTCCTGGACATTCTGTCCTCTCTAGGTTTTCATGACACTTCTGGTCTTCTCGTTTTTCCTCTTTATCAATCCAACAATTCTCAGTTCCCTTTTTCTTGCACTTTATCCATGTCTTATCCTCTAACTGCTAGTGTGTTGGCAAGGTTCTCTTCTGGGTCCCCTTTTCTCTTTATTATCTCATTTGATGATCATGTCAGCCCTCAAGGATTCAAGTATCTTTATGCAGATGATTCCCAGATCTGTATATCCGTCCCTAGTCTCTCTGCTGAGGTATAGCCATGTTTCTCCAATTGCCTCTTATACATCTCATTGTCTGTAGGCATCTCAGACTCTATGTCAAAAAAAAAATACATTGTCTTCTTAAAACTACTCCATCAAACTTCTCCATTACTGTCCAGGGCACCGCCGTGCTTGTGTCATCCTTAAGTTTTAACTTGCATTTATCCCACATGCCCATCCATTACCAAATCTTGTCATTTCTAGTAGCATAATATCTTTAATATACTTACCCTACTTTATAGCCACAATTGTAGTTGAGTCTTTCATCATGTCTCTCCAGGATTATTACAAAAGCTGTCTCTTTGCCTCATGTCTCTCCCCACTCCAGTCTATCCTCCACTCACATGCTACAGTGATTTTTATAAAATATAAGCCTGATCACATCAGCCCCCTGCTTCAGTGAGTTTCAGTGACTTCCTGTTACCTCCAACATCAAATATGATGACTTTTTTTCTTTTTTCTTTTTACATTTAAAGCTTATTATAATCTGGCCCCTTCTTTCCACCGTTCTCACACTTTACTTCTTTCTGTAAGCTCTATGATTCAGACATACTGGTCTATTTTTAACTTCATTTTGTTCTTCATCAGTTTACAGAAGTCTTCCCAGGTTTCTCTGAAACCATTGTCTTCATTATTTATTGCACTCGTCTTCCTTATTTTTTGCACTATTATATAGCACAAAATTGTACCATCACATCTACATACCCTAACTTGTTCATACTTTTTCCAATTTGTTGGGACTCCATCAGGTTCCTGTTGTTTGCTGCCTCAAAAAGAGCCATAAATATTTTTTGCATCCTTAATTAGTTTGTTTTGCTTAGGACTCATCCTTCCTCACTTTGCCCTCCTTCTCTCCCTCTAATTCCCCCACTTCCAAACCCCTGGCCCTTTTCCTTCACATTTCTCTTTTGAGTGAAATGTATTTCTATATTCAAGTGTGTGTATATCTGTGTCAGTTAGTAAATATTTATCAAGTGCCTGTAATATTCCAGGCACTCTGACAAGGGCTGAGGGTACAAATTTAAAAAAAGATAGTTCCTGCCTTCAGAGATCTTAGAAGCTTACAGTCCAATGGGGGAAGAGAGCACATAAAAGGAAATTGAAAAGGGTGGGGGAGGAGGAGAGGGAGAAAGGTATCCAGCAAGATTTTGTACCCCTTGTACCAGCCTGTTAATTCCCTTCCTAATGCTTTCTTCCATAGCTCTTATGTCTTTTCCATTTTTATCCTCAAGTGCTCTCATTTCATATATGAAAAGCATTTTTAAACTTTTATTTTAAAACTCTTTATTACTCCCAGTAATTCTACTTGAATTTGTGGCCAATCTATGTTTTCCCTGGAGAATGTTTTAGAATCATTCTCTTTTGGGTTTGTATCTTGTGCTTTCCTGTCAACATAATAGTTCTTTGTGGTGGGATTTGCTTTTTGTTTGCTCATTCTTCTCCTTTCTGACTTTGGACTTGATGTTAGGGCTGAGCTCTGCTGCACTTCTGGAATGAAGGTCTTGGCTGGTCCTGTTCCTGCTGTCTTGGGGTATTGAGTGTTTTATTATCCCATGTTCAGACTGGGAACCTGTAAGCTTTCAGTGCTTCCTTAGTGCCTGAGTGCTGTGATCCAGGGCAAAGTCTGATTGTTGCCCTCTGAGCTCTGCAAGCTCTTGGTTTTGGGTCTGTGAAAGAATAGACAGCCTGCTGGACTCTTGCTGGACCCTGTTAGCCAGCTGGATTGCTCTTTTGGTTCAGAGTGGCAGAAGTATAGGCTCCTTCTTTTTCTACATTCCTACCCTGGTAATTATTCTGCAGGTTGTGCTAGATGCTGGAACTGGGACCCCACTCTGCTCCGTTCTCCATCTCTTCGTCTTTGCATTGTCCATTTCCTATGCATAGAATGCACCCCCTTTTCACCTTTGCCTCTTAGAATCCCTGACTTTCTCCAAAATTTTGCTCAAGTGCCACTTCCTATTTATGCTTATCCTGATCAAGTAAGTTTCTTAGTATTATACTAAGAAATTACTTTGTATTTACTTAGGATTTACTTTCCTATGTACCTTATCTATCACCTGTTTTGAGCTGTGCCTGACTAAGGCCAATCTCTTGGTACTTAGGTTCAGTATTGGGGAAAAACAATGAGATGCCTTTAGGTCTTTCCCTTTGATGCCCTGAGCTCTTCTGCCTCATGCTAGGACATAATTTTGCCATGTGCCTGAGCAGTGTTGTGTGGCCACTGCTGGGACTTGAGACCTCCTGGCTGTGGTAGACCTGAGGCTAACCTCTGGGAAGAAGATTGCTGTAGACCTCAACTGCCTCAGTTCTCTGTTCAGAAGGAGCTCCTGCTGTGGCCTGACTGCACTCTTGTGATGGTAGAATGACATAAGGAACACAAAAAGCAACCAAGGCAGAGACTTCTCTAGGCCAGTACTTCTACTCTTTCTCACATGTAAGCAGTAGCCTTCTTCTGCTGGAATTGGGGAAATGCTGCTGGGGCTGTAATTCTATGCTTCCTGGGTACTTCATAGGAAGTTCCAGCGATAGAGAATTACACACAGTTTACAGTTCTGAGAGTGTGGAGAGCTTGTTCTCAGCTAATTAAGTGGGGGCACATTTGGTATACCCCCAATTCCAGAAATATCTCTGGGCTCCTGGGGGGAAATTAGTATTGTTCTTTCAAGTGCTTTCCCTAATGCCTTGCATCAATGAATCACCACAAAATTGAAGACATAAAATTGTGGTTAGTCTCTCAAATTCCAAATTAGAAAAACAAACCAAAAGCCTCCTGTTTTTTGGGGAAAAAGACATTAATTTTGTTTTTTGGTTACATTTTAAGTTCTGAACTATCTTGCTCCCTCCCAACCCTGTGGTGGAGAAGGCCACTATTTGACACAGATTTATTAATATATGTAAAACCATACTATGCGTACCTCTATTTATCAGGACTTTCTCTGTAGGGGGATAGCATTTTCCTTCAGAGGTCCTTTATAGTTGATTTGAGTATTTATAGTATTCAGGATAACTTAGTTGTTCACAATTATTCTTCAGACAGCATTGGTGTTACCATATGTGTTTTCTTGGTTCTGCTCATTTCACTCTTCCTTATTTCATGTAAGTCTTGCTTGTTTTCCTAAAACCAACCAACTCATAGTTTCTTACAATATAGTAGTGTAAGGTCAAGCAAAGTGTGACTTTGTTGTCTTTTGTTTTGGAGTGCTTCTCAGCACTTGGGCAATCTAATACCTTTGATTGAGTCTTGCCTTTGTTTGTAGTAAGGCACACAACCTTTTGCTAATTAGGTCACAAGAGGTGTGAAACCCTTGAGAAGTGTGAAGTGCTCTGATCCTGAAAAAAGGTATATATATATTCTGAGGTTAGCATTTTATTTGGGGCTCACTCATTGGAAGAGTGTTGGTGTGAAGACTCTGGGTAGCTGTTAAGGAGCCCCCTTCCCAGCTTTGACAAACCAAATGTTGATGTTCTCTGGTGACTATGTATGTATAGCTTTGGTTAGACAGCTAGAAGCCTGTCTGTTGATTTGTGTTATTTGCTCTGTTTATATTTTCTCTGTAATTTCTGTTTGTTATTTGCTATGAAGTTCAGAGTGCTGTTTTTTTCCCCTGAATTAAGTGAATGATATATATATATATGTAAATGTACATATATGTATATATGTATGTATGTATGTATGCTTAATTAAAGTGATATTATAAACCCTTAAAGTTGCTTTCCTTAAAAAAGCAGATCATGGAAAGCAGGGACTAGCATGAGCTCCCCACCGAGTCCCTCAAAAAACCTATGAAAAATGGCCCTGAACCAATTCTAGAACTGCAGAACCCACAAAACAGCAGAGGGAAGCAGGGCTCCAGCCCAGGACAGCCTGGATGGTCTCTGGGTGAGGTCTATCCCGCACGGAACTGGGAGCAGAGCCCAGCGTGAGCGGCTGGGACCAACCAGACCAGAAGCCGGGTGGTGGAGTGTTCCCTAGCGCCCTGAATCAGTGAGCTGCAGCAGTTACCAAACTTCTCAACCCAGAAACACCAAAGACAACAGAGAAGGTTAGTGGGAAAAGCTGTGGGAGTGGAAGGAGTTCTCCCTTCTGCTACCGCCCCATAGGCATCGGAGGTGGGGCAGCTACAGAAGTACAGCTACAGTTGCTTCTGGCCCCAGGCCCACCTGGTGGGAGGAATTAAGTGGCAGATCTGAGCAGAAGTGCACAGCCTGCTGAAGATCTAAGCCCAGTCCGGTTGGGGGTTCTTGGGGAAGGAGGAGTGCTGGTGTGGCCGAGCTGGCGCATCCCCCCAAGCATGGAACATACTTCTCTTAACTCCACAAGCACTCATACCCTGCTGAAAAACTCAAGGGTCAAGTTAGTTGGCTGGGAATGTGGCCAGGCAGCGATAACGCACCCAGATTCAGTCTCAGACTTTGGATTCTTTCTTTGGTGACAAAGAAGACCAAAACATACAGCCTAAAGAAGTCAACAAAGTGCAAGAGCCTACACCAAAAGCCTCCAAGAAAAACATGAAGTGGTCCCAGGCCATGGAAGAGCTCAAAAAGGATTTGGAAAAGCAAGTTAGAGAAGTAGAGGAAAAATTGGGAAGAGAAATGAGAAGGATGCGAGAAAAACATGAAAAACAAGTCAATGACTTGCTAAAGGAGATGCAAAAAAATACTGAAAAATATACTGAAGAAAACAACAACTTAAAAAATAGACTCACTCAAATGGCAAAAGAGTTCCAAAAAGCCAATGAGGAGAAGAATGCCTTGACAGGCAGAATTAGCCAAATGGAAAAGGAGGTCCAAAAGACCACTGAAGAAAATACTACCTTAAAGATTAGATTGGAGCAAGTGGAAGCTAGTGACTTTATGAGAAATCAGGATATTATAAAACAGAACCAAAGGAATGAAAAAATGGAAGACAATGTGAAATATCTCCTTGGAAAAACCACTGACCTGGAAAATAGATCCAAGAGAGATCATTTAAAAATTATTGGACTACCTGAAAGCCATGATCAAAAAAAGAGCCTAGATACCATCTTTCAAGAAATTATCAAGGAGAACTGCCCTGATATTCTAGAGCCACAGGGCAAAATAGAAATTGAAAGAATCCATCGATCGCCTCCTCAAATAGATCCCCAAAAGAAATCTCCTAGGAATATTGTTGCCAAATTCCAGAGCTCCCAGATCATGGAGAAAATATTGCAAGCAGCCAGAAAGAAACAATTTGAGTATTGTGGAAACACAATAAATCAAGATCTGGCAGCTTCTACATTAAGAGATCGAGGGGCTTGGAATACGATATTCCGGAGGTCAATGGAGCTAGGATTAAAACCAAGAATCACCTACCCAGCAAAACTGCGTATCATGCTCCAAGGCAAAATGTGGATTTAAAATAGAGGACTTTCAAGCTTTCTCAGTGAAAAGACCAGAACTGAATAGAAAATTTGACTTTCAAACACAAGAATCAAGAGAAGCATGAAAAGGTAATCAAGAAAATGAACAAGAAAAAGAAATTGCAAGGGACTTACGACAGTTGAACTGTTTTGTTTACATTCCTACATGGAAAGATGATGGGTATGATTCATGAGACCTCAGTATTAGGGTAGCTAAAGGGAATATGTGTATACACACACACACACACACACCTATATACACACACATATATATGTGAATGTGTATGTGTGTGTGTGTGTGTGTGTGTGTGAGAGAGAGAGAGAGAGAGAGAGAGAGAGAGAGAGAGAGAGAGGACAGAGGGTGAGTTGAAGATGAAGGGGAGATATCTGAAAGAAATAAAATCAAATTAAGGAATGAGAGAGGAATATATTGAGAGAGGGAGATAGGGAGAGATAGAATGGGGTGGATTATCTTGCATAAAGGTGGCAAGAGGAAGCAGTTCTGTGGGAGGAGGGGGGAGGGCAGTGAGTGGAATGAGTGAATCTTGCTCTCATCAGATTTGGCCTGAGGAGCGAATACCATACATACTGAATTGGATGTCTTACCCCACAGGAAAGAAGAGGGAAGAAGATAAAAAAGGGGGGGATGATGGAGGGGAGGGCAGATGGGGGTGGAGGTAATCAAAAACAAACACTTTGGAAAGGGGACAGGGTCAAGGGAGAAAATTCAATAAAGGGGGATGCGTTGGGAAGGAGCAAAATAGAGTTAGTCTTTCACAACATGAGTATTGTGGAAGGGTTAAACACAATGATACACATGTGGCCTGTGTTGAATTGCTTGACTTCTTAGGGAGGGTGGATGGGAAGGGAGGAGGGGGGAGAACTTGGAAGTCAAAGTTTTAAAAAGAGATGTTCAAAAACAAAAAAAGGTGAGTGGGGTGACAGAAGGGAGGGCTGACTGGGGAAAAGGGTAACCAGAATATATGCCATCTTGTAGTGGGGGGGAGGGTAGAAATGGGGAGAAAATTTGTAATTCAAACTCTTGTGAAAATCAATGCTGAAAACTAAATATATTAAATAAATTTATTTAAAAAAATGCAGATCAAAGAACCTGTGCTAGCAGTCCTCCTGTGTGCTGGGATTATTGGCCTTACACAGCCACAGTGGTGGCAAGTAGCATTGTTCTTACAAGTAATATTCCATCACAATCATATATCACAACTTATTTATCCATTCCCAAATTGAGTGGCATCTCCTCAATTTCCAATTCTTTGCCAACATAAAGAGAGCTTATATAAATATTTTAGAACAAATAGGTTCTTTTCCTTTTTCCCAGTAACCTTGGGAAACAGACCTAATAGAGGGTATAGGCAGTTTAACATAACTCTTTGGGCATAAATCTAGATTGTTCTTCAAAATGGTTGGATCAGTTCACAGTTCAACCAACAATGTATTAATGTTCTGATTTTTCCACATTCCCTCCAACATTTGTCATTTTCCCCTTCTATTGTTTTAGCCAATCTGATAGGCATGAGATAATATCTCAAACCTGTTTTAACTTGTATTTCTCTAATCAATAAAGACATAGAGCATTTTTTATATAACTATATATAGTTTTGATTTCTTCATTGAACAACTGCCTGTTCATATCTTTTAACCACTTATCAATTGGGGAATGACTTATTTTTTTAAATAAGTTTGACAAACTTCTCTGTATATTTGATATATGAGACCAAACTGTCTATAAATTCACCCCCCCCCAATTTTCTGCTTTCCTTCTAATCTTGGTGATATTGGTTTTATTTGTACAAACTATTTTTAATTTGATGTAATCAAAATTATCCATTATACATCTTGCAGTGTTCTCTGTCTCGTTTCTTCATAAATTCTTTTCTTCTCCATAATTCTGATATGTAGTATGTTCCATGTTATTCTAGTTTTCTTATGATATCTCCCTTTACATCTAGAACTATTTGGCAGTTTAATTGGGATTGCATTGAACAAGTATATTAGTTTAGGGAGAATTGCCATCTTTATTATATTGGCTCTGCCCACCCATGAAAAATTTATATTTTTATTATTATTTAAATGTGACTTTATTTGTATAAAAAGTGTTTTATAATTATGTTCACATAGTTCCTGGGTTTATCTGGGCAGATATACTCTCAGGTATTTTATATAGGTTATGATTATTTTAAATGAGATATGTCTTACTGTTTCTTCTTGCAGGGTTTTATTGGTGATATATAGAAATGCTAATGATTTGTGTAGATTTATTTTGTAACCGGCTACTTTGCTAAAATTGTTTCCACTAACTTTTTTGTTGAATGTCTGTGATTTTCCAAGTACATTATCATATTGTCTGCCTATTCTGTCCCATTAATTCCTTCAATTTCTATTTCTTCTCTTATTGCTATTGCTAGCATTTCTAATACAATATTGAATAATATTGGTGATAATGGGCATGCTTGTTTTACTCCTGATCTTATTAGGAAGGCTTCTAGCTTACCCCCATTAAAAATAATGGTTTGCTGATGGTTTTAGGTAGATGTTTCTTGTCATTTTAAGGAAAAATCCCATTATACCTATGGTTTCAAGTATTTTTTAGTAGGAATGAGTGTTGTTTTTTTGTCAAAAGCCGTTTCTGTATCTATTGATATAATCATATGCTTTTTGTTGCCTTTGTTATTTATATAATCCATTATATTAATAGTTTAGCTTATGTTAAACTATCTCTGTATTCCTGATATAAATATCACTTGGTTAACCTGTAAAATCTTTGTGATATATTGTTGTTGCAGCTAGTATTTTATTTAGAATTTTTGCATTCATTAGTTGCGTTCATTAACGAAACGAGTCTGTAATTTTCTTTCTCTGTTTTTGCTCTTCCTGGTTTAGGTATTGGTTCCATATTTGTTTCTTTGCCTATTATTCCAAATGACCTATTTAATATTGGAATTAGGTGATTTTTAAATGTTTGGTAGAATTCACTTATAAATCCATCTGTTCCTGATACTTTTTTATTAGAAAACTCATTTATGGCCTGTTCAATTTCTTTTTTCTGAAATAGTTTTATTTAGATATTCTATTTCATCTTCTGTTAATCTAGGCAGTTTATATTTTTATAAATGTTCTGATTTACTTAAATTGTTAAATTTATAGGCATATAATTAGGCAAAATAACTCAATAATTGCTTTGATTCATTCGTGATATATTTACCCTTTTAATTTTGGTACTAGTAATTTGCTTTTTTTTTAATCGTAATACCAGTGGTTTGTTGGTTTTTTTTCATAAAATCAACTTCTAGTTTTATTTATTAATTCACTAGTTTTCTTATATTTAATTTAATTAATCTCACCTTCAGTTTTTAGGATTTCCAGTTTAGTATTGGAGATTTTTAATTTGTTCTTTTTCTAGTTTTTTTTAATTGCATGCCTAATTCATTGGTCTGCTTTTCATTTTATTAACATAAGCATTTAGAGATATAAATTTTCCTGATTACTGTTTTTACTCTGTCCCATAGGTTTTGATATGTTGTTTCATTATATTCTTTTTAACAAAATTATTTACTGTTTCTATGACTTGTTCTTTAACCCACTCATTCATGAAGATTAGGTTATTTAGTCTCCAATTAATTTTTATTTTGTGTTTCCATGGTCCCCTTATAATTTTATTGCATTATAATCTGAAAAGGATGCATTTGATGTTTCTGCTTTTCTGGCTTTAATAATAAAGTTTTTATGCCCTAATATGTGGTCAGTTTTTGTAAAGGTACTATGTATCACTGAATAAAAGGTATATTCCTTTCTATTTCCATTCAGTTCTCTCTGGGTGTCTGTCATACCTACCTTATTTAAGATTCTATTCATCTCCTTGATTTCTTTCTTATTTATTTTTTTGGTTAAATTTATCTAGTTCTGAGAGGGAAAGGTTGAACCTCTATTATTATAGTTTTATATCTATTTCCATCTGTAATTCATCTAGCTTTTCCTTTAAAAATTTGAATGCTATATGTAATACGCATTTGATGCATATAGGATTAGTATTGCTATTGTTTCATTTTCTTTGATACCTTTTATCATAATGTAGTTTCCCTGTTTATTTCTTTTAATTAAACCTAGTTCAGCTTTGTCTGAGATCATGATTGCTACCCATGCTTTTTTTTGCATCAGCTGAAGTATAAAAAAATTCTATTCCAACCTTTTATTGTGTGTGTGTGTGTGTGTGTGTGTGTGTATGTATATATACACACACGCACACATATATCTTTTTAAAATGTGTTTCTTGTAAACAACATATTATTGGATTCTGGTTTATAATCCTTTCTGCTATCTGTTTCTGTTTCATAGGTGAGTTCATCCCATTCATGTCCAAAGTTATAATTATTAGTTGTTCATTTCCCTCCATCCTATTTTTCATCACCGGTTTTCTTTCTCTCCCTCTTTTTACCTTATACCTCCTGAAATATCTAATTGACTTCTAACCAATGCCTCCCTAATCTGTACCCCTTCTAAGAATCCCTCTCTTTTCTTCTCCCTTTAGCCTTCTATTCCCTAATTTACTGACCCTTCAGAATCCCTCTCTTATTCTGTCCCATTATCTTCCTATTTCTTGATCTACATATCCTTCTAAGAGTCCCTCCCTTACCCTCTCCCCTTATCCTCCTATTTCTCTGTAAGTTCAGATGACTTTTATACCCTTCTAGATGTATATGTTATTGTCTCTTTAATCTTTCTCTGATAAGAATTAGGTTCTAGCACTACCTGCCCTCTACTTGCTTCTATCTCTACTATACCAGTTTTTCTGTTCATGCCTCATTTCTATGAGATAATTCCTCTATTTTACCTCTCCCTACCCAATTTTATTTTTTAGGATCCTCTCATCATACTCAACTCAACCCCAAACCTTCTATCTATGCATGCTCTTCCAAACTACCCAAAATAATGATGATATTCTTAAGAATTTCAGGTAACTTTCTCTTTATATAAGAAGTAAAGATTTTGATCTTATGAAGGCCTTTATAATTGGTCTTTAATGTTTACTTTCTTATATTTCTCCTGAGTCTAATAGGTCAAGTTTTCCATTTCCATTTCTTCACAAATGCCTGAAAGTTATTTAGTTCACTTAATGTCTGTTTTTTTTTCTCCCATTCAGGGTACACAGCTTTGCTGGTTAAGTTATTTTTGGTTGCAAGTCCAGCTCATTTGTTCTTTGGAATATATCGTTCTATAACTTTCAGTCTTTTAATGTTGAAGCTGTTGAATCTTGTGTAATCCTGACTGTAGCTCCATGATATTTAAATTTTTTAAAATGTATTTAACATATTTAGTTTTTAGCACTGATTTTCACAAGAGTTTGAATTACAAATTTTCTCCCCATTTCTACCCTCCCCCCCACTCCAAAATGATGTATATTCTGGTTGCCCTGTTCCCCATTCAGTCCTCCCTTCTGTCACCCCACTCCCCTCCCATCCCCTTTTCCCTTCCTTTCTCGTAGGGCAAGATAAATTTCTACGCCCCATTGCCTGTGTATCTTATTTTCTAGTTGCATGCAAAAACTTTTTGTTTTTGAACATCTGTTTTTAAAACTTTGACTTCCAAATTCTCTCCCCTCTTCCCTTCCCACCCACCCTCCCTAAGAAGTCAAGCAATTCAACATAGGCCACATGTGTATCATTATGTATAACCCTTCCACAATACTCATGTTGTGAAAGACTAACTCTATTTTGCTCCTTCCCAACCCATCCCCCTTTATTGAATTTTCTCCCTTGACCCTGTGCCTTTTCCAAAGTGTTTGTTTTTGATTACCTCCACCCCCATCTGCCCTCCCCTCCATCATCCCCCCCTTTTTTATCTTCTTCCCTCTTCTTTCCTGTGGGGTAAGATGCCCAATTCAGTATGTATAGTATTCTCTCCTCAGGCCAAATTTGATGAGAGCAAGATTCACTCATTCCCTCCTCACCTGCCCTCTCCCCTCCTCCCACAGAACTTCTTCCTCTTGCCTCCTTTATGCGAGATAATCCACCCCATTCTATCTCTCCCTATCTCCCTCTCTCAATATAGTCATCTCTCATCCCTTAATTTCATTTTATTTGTTTCAGATATCTCCCCTTCATCTTCAACTCACCCTGTGTCCGCTTTCTCTCTCTCTGTCTCTGTCTCTGTCTCTCTCTCTCTCTTTCTCTCTCTCTCTCTCTATATATATATATATACACACACACATATATATATATACACATACATATATACACACATGCACATTCACTTATATATATATATATATACATAAACATATATATATATATACATATATATATATATATGCATATTCCTTTCAGCTACTATGATATTGAGGTCTCATGAATCATACACATCATCTTTCTATGTAGGAATGTAAACAAAACAGTTCAACTTTAGTAAGTCCCTTATGATTTCTCTTTCTAGTTTACCTTTTCATGCTTCTCTTGATTCTTGTGTTTGAAAGTCAAATTTTCTATTCAGTTCTGGTCTTTTCACTGAGAAAGCTTGAAAGTCCTCTATTTTATTGAAAGTCCATATTTTGCCTTGGAGCATGATACTCAGTTTTGCTGGGGAGGTGATTCTAGGTTTTAATCCTAGCTCCATTGACCTCTGGAATATCGTATTCCAAGCCCTTCAATCTCTTAATGTAGAAGCTGCCAGATCTTGGGTTATTCTGATTGTGTTTCCACAATACTCAAATTGTTTCAAATTGTTTCTTTCTGGCTGCTTGCAGTATTTTCTCCATGATCTGGGAGCTCTGAACTTCAGCGACAATATTCTGAGGAAATTTCTTTTTGGGATCTATTTGAGGAGGTGATCGGTGGATTCTTTCAATTTCTATTTTGCCCTGTGGCTCTAGAATATCAGGGCAGTTCTCCTTGATAATTTCTTGAAAGATGATATTTAGGCTCTTTTTTTGATCATGGCTTTCAGGTAGTCCAATAATTTTTAAATTATCTCTCTTGGATCTATTTTCCAGGTCAGTGGTTTTTCCAATGAGATATTTCACATTGTCTTCCATTTTTTCATTCCTTTGATTCTGTTTTATAACATCTTGATTTCTCATCAAGTCACTAGCTTCCACTTGCTGTAATCTAATCTTTAAGGTAGTATTTTCTTCAGTGGTCTTTTGGACCTCCTTTTCCATTTGGCTAATTCTGCCTTTCAAGGCATTCTTCTCCTCATTGGCTTTTTGGAACTCTTTTGCCATTTGAGTGAGTCTATTTTTTAAGTTGTTGTTTTCTTCAGTATTTTTTTGGGTCTCCTTTAGCAAGTCATTGACTTGTTTTTCATGGTTTCCTCGCATCCTTCTCATTTCTCTTCTCAATTTTTCCTCTACTTCTCTAACTTGCTTTTCCAAATCCTTTTTGAGCTCTTCCATGGCATTCCATGACATTTAGCATTCAGTGGCTCAGTTACAGAACAGAACTTCTGAATCTGTCTTTTCCCAGTGAAGGTGAAAATCACTTTTCTACCCTCACTTTCCCAGATTTCCAATTTAATTTTTTTAGGCCACTTTCAAGGTAAACTGTATTTTGAAGAGATCCCCTAAGTAGAAATTGGAAGAGGCCTAAATTATCAATCTTGAAGGTCTAGTAAAGTTGGAAGGCCTAAAATAGGCCTACACAACATATGGCCCACCAAAGGATTTCAGGCAGCTATCATGTGACCTATGGCAACCAACCATCAGTTGCCACAGGTCATGTGACTGCTGCCGGAAATCCTTTGGTTGGCTGTATGTCAGGCAGGCCTGGTCTAAAACAATTTATTGCAATAATTTTTAAGGACAGAAAGGGAAGTCACTTAAATCTCTTTCCAGATGGCCACAGGAAGTTTACTCTCTAATGTTCCAGGAGTGGAGGATACTCTTAGTAAGTGACCACTGCTTCTAGAGGAATTGCCAAAGTGCCTGCAGAAGCTTGAAGGGAATTTTAGATTTACCTTCTGTTGCTGTGTGCATCCCCTACTTCAGGGCTGTCAAGCCTTAGGTTTTCATTGAAAAAATAGACAATATATTTGGTTTGCCATTTTAGTGAGAGCTCTGTGGTAGCTCATCTTTGTTTGCTAAAGCACTTTTGTAAATTTCTATGCTTGTAGGCAGACCTGCATAAATTGCACTGTGGGCTGTGTGTGACTGCATTTTGGGCAGTCCTGCCCTACTTCAAGGAGCTCATTATGTTTCATTTCTATCAATCTCTGCCAGTTCAACTAGTTTGGCCCTGACTCAATCTAGACCCTTCATAGTTTAGGCTCGATAATGGAGCATCAAGATATTCATTCGTTCAGCAGTTAATAAGCAGGTTTCCTTAGCCATAGCAGGAGATGAACATTTAGTAGGGATAGGTATTCGGAACCCCTTGAGTTGATTCAGTTGAGCTGACAAATCACTAGCCAGGCATCTGAAAGCCTCTCTATCTCCTCCTGGCTGCTTTGTACTCAGGAAGTGATGTCAGCAGTCTGAGGGCGTAGTCCATTGAGACAACCAGGTCTTGAGGAATGTCTCAGTACCAATCTAACTAGCATGAGAAGAGAAGTTAGAAATGACTAGAAATTACTCTCTTTGAGTGAAGGAACGATTTCATTCTTTTTTCTTCCTATTTATCCATAGGACCTAGCTCTGTGCTTGATCCTTAAAGTGTTGAGTGAATTGAATAATTGAATATTATTTCACGAATCATTTTATAGCTTTCTGATGTTCTAATACTTAAAGTAATAATATGGAATGTTTTTACCATGTTATAAGAAAGTTATTTTGTCTAGTGTTTCTTTTTATGTTTAAGGTACTTTGCTAATTTATATGTTGTTCTGCCTTCTATATGCATATAATCATAAATCATAGTCATATAGAAATGTAAAGTTTGTTTATAAAATCTAACAATAAATGAAAAATGAGAAGTAAATGGTCTAGTCAGTCAGTGCCTAAGTGGTTTAGAGGAGGCAAAGATTATTTCTGTCTAGGAGTTAGGAACAGCTTAATCAAGATTTCAGATTTTTGCATGTTCTTGAAAAGTGTTAAGATTTGGAAAAAGAGAGAGGTTGTTCCAGTCAGTGAGCATTGGTACTGATTTAGGAAAAGTCTATAACTAAGCAATTTTGAGTTTTAAAATTGAATCAGAGACTCTTATTCTCTTTAACCAACAAGTCAGTTAACTAGTTAGTATTCTCTTAAATAAACCAAATGATTTCACTGCTATTCATTCATTACTACTACAGTAGTCTTTGTACTCCACTTTGGAGAAGGAATCTTTTTTTAGTCAAAGGTCTTGCTTCATCATTCTTCTGTTTATCCAGTGACACACTATACAAGTGATTGAAATGTTTTGTATTTTTATACTTGCTTCTAGTATCATTGTATCTGTTTGGCCTCAGGTAATCATCGTCATTCCCACAAACTCCTTTTGTGTTTTTTTGGGTTTAACTCTTGCCAACTTTGCCTGCTTCTATCAAATGAATTATTGTTGATGTTTTTCATTTTTTTATATGTGTTATTCAGTGTCACAGGTGTTTAGGCCAAATTCAATACCTATTTGTCAGTTGAACCTAGATATTTTTCACATGATTTTTATTACATTTAGTTTCAACTTATTTATATGAGTTGATTGAGTTGTATTTTAGAATTATTTAAAGCATATATTTTTTAGACTTTTAAATAATCAGATTATTTTGACTTATAAAAAATATTAAGGTACTAAGACCATTTATTTTTTCCTTTAAAGTCTCCTTTCAAAATTTCTGGGGAAGATAGGAAATGCTCTTATAATAAAATGATTCTTTCTTTCCTGTGTATATGTTGTGTATGTTTTTTAGCCTTCTGTTTTATTGTATAACATACAGAAATTTTTCCTAAAACTTTTTTTTAGCCTGAGTAAGGAAGAGTTAGCATTTATTTTACAGAGGACTTTAGTAATCAAGATTCTTGGTTTAAATCTTTCACCTATAGACTTATTTGAAGTATAAAATAACAGGTAGGAAATACAACATTAACAAAACCAAGACCTAAATCCAATGATCAGCATTGGACCCATAATTTTTCTTTCTCTGAATCTCCAGAAAGTTTTTTTAAGCACAGTGGGATATATAAAAAGACTTTTCTTATGTATCCATTACTAATTACAATCTAATTACTGGTTTCAAATCTGAGTTTTGCTCCTGTCTGACAGCAGGATTTCATAACCTCTGGGTGGTTTTCTTATTTTGGAACCAGCGTTCTGAGGTGTCAGAATCCTTAAGCTCTTGTTAACTCAAATAATGGTTATAGAAGGCAGTGTAGTTGATTTTCTTTGTCACCCCAGAATTTCAAAGTAGATACACTTTGCATAATAATGTTATTTCAGATAGTCAGGGCTTCAGTTTAGTGGGTTCCGCTGGTTATTGTTTTGTGTTTTTGTTTCAAGCCTGATCTCTGAGATTTAATTGTTCATAGTTCTTATCTGACAAGAAGTCTCTAATGAGTGTGTCAGTTTCCTTAACAGATGTTTCATTTCTTTTTCCCAATTGAAGATACAAATTCCTTATAATGTCTCCCTTGATTTTTGTGTTGAGAGCTTGAGGCATTTTGACAGCTGCTTAGTAATTTTTAGTAAGAATAATTTTGATTTGTAGTATGGCCTGCTGAGATATGGGATGGAGCAAATAATTTAGACCCTTTCATGCTTAGGGGTTGATACCAAACAAGTTAAGTTTGGGCTATATCCTTTTCCCACAGACTTTATTATTTCATTGCCTTTGTGATGAATACTATCCTCTTTTATTCCATATTTCAGTTGGCAAAGGTGATATACAGTTGATTGCTTAATGTTTCTTAAGCTAGTTGCCAGAACAGCTATTTCTCTTTGTGATCCTACACATCTGTTGCTATAATCTATAGTGATGTATCTTGTTACAAACCCTTTATTTGTATTCATTTGGCAGTCACACTTGGAAATTCTTGAAATTTTGACTTGCTTTTGCATCACTTCTTAAATAATTTCTTGAGTTACATTCTTTTCGAATTACTGTTTACAGTAGTAGCATTTATATTGTACCTTAAGATTTGCAAAATGATTTCTCTATGTTATCTCAGTTGACCTTCACAAGCACACTCTGTAGGTGCTGTTATTATCTCCGTTTTCCAGAGGTGAAAATTAAGACTGAGAGAGATGTTTACGTCACTACCAAATGACCTGAAGCCAGGCTCAAACTCACATCTTGGAGGAAGTATTAACATTTTAGAAGTATTAACCTCTCGGTGATTACCTAACTTGTGTAATAGGTTACCCTGACGAATGTATATAACCTCACAGTGGCTAAACCCTAGGAAAATCCTTTTCAGTTTTGTCTGTTATTCATGCAGTTGTCTGCTATAGCACACACAAATTGAACTGTGAAAGTTTTCTTAGCCCTAGGTGAAACATTATATAGAAGAAAATGCTAATATATCGGTCTTCCTAAGAGACCAATGGACAATGAATTTCTTTGGTTAAACAAAATATTTTTGAAAGCATTATGAAAAATCAGTGTTATAATAACCAGGGGATTTTAAGAGAAGGCAGCAGAAAGTAGATTTTGGTTAAATCAGTGTTTTGGGGGAGGGATATCACAAAATACCTTTAAAGAATTAAGAGTGGGGGCAGCTAGGTGGCACAGTGAGTAGAGCAGTGGACCTGGATTCAGGAGGACCTGAGTTCAAATGTGGCCTCTGACACTTCACACACTTCCTAGTTGTGTGACCTTGGGCAAGTCACTTAACCCCAATTGCCCTGCCTTCCCTACTCCAAAAAAACAAAAACAAAACCAAAATAACAAACAAACAAAAAAGAATTCAGAGCCCTCACAGACTAGAGTTAGCTTGTCAGATCTTGGATTTTTGCTCATTTCCAAAATTACAAAGCCACAATAGTGATAAATGAAGAAATTGCTGACAGAGATTGTCCTTACTTTCTCAACTACCATTTGGTAAAAATGCTGATTTTTCCCCCCATTTCTTTGGTATCCCCCCCTCTTTGAGGAGTTTTGAAAACAAATTCCTTCAAACCTTCAAAATTATGTAATCTCCACAGACTTTTCCTCTCTACATTTGGCTAGATCTAGCTATTTCATCATCTTAGTGCCATTTTTATTTCTTCATATGGTGCATTGGGTACTTGTATGTTAGAGTCTAAACATAGTAATTTTTCTGTCATCAGTGGTGAGAATGCATTGCCATAGAAATTCTGGGAAGGGCATAAGAATGAGGACTGTTATATATATCTTTGTTTTATGTTTTGTTAGGATCAGACATTTCATCATCTATGTTAATTTTTTGAGGGGGTCTAAGAGAAGGGAGCATGGTTTAGTGGAGAGAGTTCTGGATTCAGGAAGACCTGGTTAAGGTTTCTTTCTTGCGTCTTGCCAGCTTCATATTTAGGAACAGCTCACTCAACCTCTCTGGACTTTAGTTTCCTTCTATGTTGATATATAAAATGTCTTCTAAATCTTAAAATAGTATGTTGTAAGTGTTAGCTGCTACTGTTAGTATGTAATTTGAATCCAAAAGTGTATAACTATTTCAAATTATTTGATTCTCATAGGTTTTGGGTGATAAACATGGAAATGCTTTGTGGCTTAATGAAAGAGAATGCTCAATCCAGAGAAGAAATCAAAAGGTAGTGGAGGAGGCACCAAGGTAAGTTTCCGTTGTTGATGGCCATTGGTAATAATTTTGGGGGGAATTTTTTGCTTTTGTGTGTGTTGTATATCATTTCCAGACAGTAAATTTTCTATGCTTTAAGAAAAATAAAGAATGAATTAGTGGATATAATAATAATTCTTAAAATATTCATTAATTTGTCCAGGTTGATAGCTCCTGTAACTACTTTGACTGAGGCTGGATGTCAGTGTATATATGTATGCAGCATGTCAATGTATGCTTGAATAAGTTGTATTCACAATATGCATATTCTTAATGTTCATTGGGATAGAGCCAGAAAATAATGATGGGTTTATTAAGTTGCAAGAAATCCTTCCCTGGGAGTTTCTAGTGCTTTTACAACTTATATTGATATATTGGAGTATAAATTTTACGTTGAATTTCCCACATAGCTTTGTGACTTAGGTCATCTACTAACCAGGTATAACAGAAAATAGTAGAATATGCTGAGGTATACAAGTATTATGAGAAGACTAGTACCTCTGCTGTAAGGGCTGCTGAGCCCTTTTCAGGACTGCTTTCTATGTTTGGTGTCTAACTGGTCACCCAAGTCTCACCTGTGACTCCATGAAGCAGTAGCATGGGCAGCAGCCACTCCGTGGGAAACCATTTGTGCAGATGGGCTAAACCAGTTTGAGGGTAACTGATGGAACTCATACCTTTCAGTAAGTTAGGGAAGTGAAGACTTCCCCAGCAGAATGAGTCGATGAGAGCAGTTTGTTCCAGTGGCCACGAAGGTGGCTGAAGCAGGTGCTGTGGAGTGCTTAGAGTTTGGTTAGCCATTGAAGATCATCCACTCCATCCCAAGCCATCTCTGGTTGTCTCAACTTTTGTCTTGCCACTGGACTCGTATGACTCTGGAAGAAAGAGAGTGAGTCTGATGACTTTGCCCAACTCTGCATCACTTAAATCTAATTTATGTATGAGTCAAAAGACATCACCCATACTATTTTGTGATTTTTACCTACCTGAAAGTCCTCTGGCAACAGGAAAGTGATGAAGCAGCAGATGTGTATATATTGGGGGCTGCAGTCACAACCCTGCACACAGGGACTCATACCATAGGGTTATCTTTTCTCTGGACTGATATAGCCATGGGATTTGGCAGTCCCCTGGGTGTCTGAGCAGCCTTTTTTAAGGACCACATTGCTCACCTCCTGGCATGAGGAAGGAGCTAGAAAAGGTGCCCTGCAAATCATCTCCTTCACCTAATGTAATCCTCTCCTGCTTACTGCAGCAAGCAGGGATCCTACTCTGTGGTTGAAACGCAAAGAAGGTATAAAAACTTTTGTGAAGATGATTTTGTTAACCCTTGGTACATGGAATATGCACATACTCATGAACAACATAAAATCTAGTAGACCTGATAGATGAACAGCTCTTGTTGTGAGAGAACTCAGCAGGTATCACATCCAAATAGCAGCCCTGCATGAAACAAGGCTAGCAAATGAAGGGTAACTTAACAAAGTCGGAGCTGGATATATTTTTCTGGAGTGGCTGCAGTAATGGGGAGTGCCATGAAGCTGGTGTAGGTTTCACAATCAAAATTAATCTAGTGAACAAGCTTGTGTGCCTCCCAAAAGGAGTGAGTGACAGGCTCATGACAGTGATATTTCCCTTTTCAAGAAAACACCATGCTACCATCATTAGTGCCTATGCTCCCACCATGATGAACCCTGTTGAAGTCAAAGAAAAACTTTATGAAGACCCTCATTGTCAGTATGCTGAAAAAGGACAAGTTTATAATTCTGGTGACTTAAATGCTAGACTAGGCACTGACTGTCAGGCATGGCAGGGGCTCCTTGGGAGGGGAGTAGGAAACTGCAACAGCAGTAGTCACTTACTACTGAAGACTGGTGCATATCATGACCAGTTCTCATTGCCACCTCTGTCTTTGGTTTACGCTATAAAATTTTGTGGATGCACCATTGCAACAAACATTGGCATTTAATAGACTGTGTCATTATAAGGAGAGGAGACAGGATGTGAGAGTGACAAAGGCTATGTGTGGAGCAGAGTGTTGGACTGATCATAGACTTATTCTATCTAAGATAAACATTTGCATTCAACAAAAGTGGCAACCCAAGGCAAGATAACTACTAGAAGATTTAATGTCAACAGATTAGAGCACTTCTCTGAACAGTTTGTTGCTAATTTGGAGGGAAAGCTGAGCCCACACATGCTTGGCTGCAGTGGAGCGGAAAAGGAGTGAGCAGCTTTCAGAGATTTGATGTACAGCACTGCATTTACTCATTTGAGTCAGCACACTCGAAAACATCAAGATTTGTTTGATGAAAATGACGGGGAAATTCAGAAGCTACTAAATGAAAAACAAGAAATTCACAGGGTTTATCAGCAGGATAGTTTGTCCATCTCTAAGAAGGCAACATTTAACTTCATCCAAAGTAAAATGCAAGTTAAGCTTAGAGAAATACTCATACAAAAGCTGACTGAAATCTTCTGGGTTATATGGCAAGAGGAGGTTATCCCCCAAGAGTTCAAGGATGCCTCCATTGTCTATTTCTATAAAAGAAAAGGAAATAGGTTGTTCTGTGATAGTCATGGTGTGGGATTCTCTCTCTTAGTTACTGTCCACAAGATTCTTGCCAGAGTCCTCCCTAATAGACTGAACTTTCACCTGGAAGATAGTCATCTACATGAGAGCCAGTTTGGTTTCAGAAAGAGTTGAGGAATGGATGATATGGTGTTTGTTGCCTGACGAAAAATGTAAGGAGCAGAACACAAGTCTATCTGCAACATTTGTTGATCTGCCTGAGGCCTTTGATGCTGTCAGTCATGAGGGCTTATGGAAGGTCATAGCAAAATTTGTTGCCTGGAGAAGTTCATCAGTATTGTATGCCATTTCCACAATAGCATGATTCCATGGGTTCTGAATAATGGACATTTCTTTTGTGCTTTCCCTGTTAAGAATGGAGTGAAGAAGGCCTATGTGCTTGCCCCCTTGCTTTTTAGCATGATATTTTCAATGATATTGTCAGATGTCTTCAACAAGAACAAAAACAGCATCAAGATAAGCTACTGCACTGATGATAAATTATATAACTTGAAAAAGTTACAAGCCAGGAGTGATGTGGAAGGAAAGTTGGTGCATGACTTTTTGTTTGTAGATGATTGTACACTCAATGCAGCCTCTGAGACTTATAGGAAAAGTATGGATTCTCTGCCATGTTTGCTAATTTTGTCCTGACAGTTAATACGAAGAAAACAGAGGTTCTCCACTAGCCAGCACTGCACCGTCTGTATATGGAACCACCAGTTACAGCAAAGAGAGAACTTTTGAATTCTGTGGATAAGTTCCTTACCTTGGCCATATACTTTCCAGGGTTGTACTCATAGATGATGAGGTTTGCATGTGTGTTGCTAGAGGTAGCTCAGTGTTTGGGAAGCTCTGAAGGAAAGTGGGGGAGAGAAGTATTAGTATAGCTATCATATTGAAGGTCTACAGAGCCGTGGTGCTGACCTCATTGTTGTATGCCGATGAAGCCTGGATGATATACCAGTGCCATGCCAGGAAACTGAATAGCTTACTTTTAAATTGTCTTAGGAAGATTCTCAAGATCACTTGGCAAGATAAGGTACCAGACACTGAAGTCCTTTCTTGAGTTGAACTGCCAAGCTTCAAACTCTACTGCAGAGACCACAGCTCCAGTTGGCTGGCCACATTGTTCAAATGCCAAACATAAATTTGCTCAAAAGACTATTTTACAGAAAACTCATACAAGGCAGGCATATGTTCTTGATCATATCAAGCAAGAAAGGCTTTGCAAATAGATAAGACATCAGACTGTGTCTATCTTCTGATGGCCTTACTATCCTAAATAAGTATGAAAAAGCTTATCAGAAGGTTGATTACCAGGTGATGATTTTTTTTGGTGACCATAGGTTATGAATTATTTTCTGCTAAGGTATGGAAGGTATTGCAATATACCATAGTTGTTGGTTTGTCTATTGATATTAAATAGTTAATCTTGAAAGATTGAAGTAAGAAGCAAAAATGATTTTCCTTAATTTCTGTCTATATGTTATTTATTTACAGATTCACATCTATATAAATTTTATCTAGTTGGTTATCTGAAAAGATGGAGTTTTCATTGAACTGATATTATTAGATTCAAATACACAGAAAAGTACAGAAAGAAAAAGAGCTATAGTCTTGGAATGAGGAATGCTGTTTTGGGGGCTGCTGAGATGAGGTGCTTAAGTAGGGTTTGAGATCTTGTGATGTAACTGGGTTATATCATGTATTACTTTACTGAAATTTAAGAGTTAGAACATCTGAGTTTGAATTATGTCTGCTAATAGTTGTAATCTTGGGCAAGTTTATTAATCACCATAGACCTCTATTTCCTCATCTATAAAATAAAAGGTTGGCTTAGACGACCTTTCTGGTCCCTTCCAGATCATAAATCTTTTTTTTCTTTTTTAAAAAAATTTATTTAATATATTTAGTTTTCAGCATTTATTTTCTCTGAAGTTTGAATTACACATTTTTTCCCCATTTCTACCCTCCCCCCACTCCAAGATAGCATATATTCTGGTTGCCCCATTCCCCAGTCAGCCCTCCCTTCTGTCACCCCACTCCCCTCCCATCCCCCTTTCGCATCTTCTCTTGTAGGGCAAGATAAATTTCTATGCCCCATTGCCTGTGTATCTTATTTCCTAGTTGCATGCAAAAACTCTTTTTTGTTGTTGTTGTTTTTGAATGTCTGTTTTCAAAACTTTGAGTTCCAAATTCTCTCCCCTCTTCCCTCCCCACCCACCCTCCCTAAGAAGGCAAGCAATTCAACATAGGCCACATGCGTATCATTATGTAAAACCCTTCCACAATACTCATGTTGTGAAAGATTAACTATGTTTTGCTCTTTCCTAACCTATTCCCCTTTATTGAATTTTTCTCCCTTGACCCTGTCCCTTTTTGAAAGTGTTTGTTTTTGATTACCTCCTCCCCCCATCTTCCCTCCTTTCTATCATCCCCCCTTTTTTATCTTCTTCCTCCTTCTTTCCTGTGGGGTAAGATACCCAACTGAGTGTGTATGGTATTCCCTCCTCAGGTCAAATCCAATGAGAGCAAGATTTACTCATTCCCCCTCACCTGCCCCCTCTTCCCTTCCTACAGAACCACTTTTTCTTGCCACTTTTATGTGAGATAATTTACCCCATTCTATCTCTCCCTTTCTCCTTTTCTCAATATATTCCTGTCTTATCCCTTAAATTGATTTTATTTCTTTAGATATCATCCTTCATATTCAACTCATATACCTACCTACATATATACATACATAGACACACCCATATGTATGTATACGTATACACACACACACACACACATATATATATATATATATATATATATATATATATATATATATGCATATTCCTTTCAGCTACTACGATATTGAGGTCTCATGAATGATATACGTCATCTTTCTATGTAGGAATGTAAATAAAACAGATCAACTTTAGTAAGTCCCTTATGATTTCTCTTTCTTGTTTACCTTTTCATGCTTCTCTTGATTGTTGTGTTTGAAAGTCAAATTTTCTGTTCAGCTCTGGTCTTTTCACTGAGAAGGCTTGAAAGTCCTCTATTTTATTGAAAGTCCATATTTTGCCTTGGAGCATGATACTCAGTTTTGCTGGGCAGGTGACTCTTGATTTTAATCCTAGCTTCATTGACTTCTGGAATATCGTATTCCAAACCCTTTGGTCCCTTAATGTGGAAGCTGCCACATCCTGTGTTATCCTGATTGTGTTTCCACAATATTCAAATTGTTTCTTTCTGGCTGCTTGCAGTATTTTCTCCTTGATCTGGGAGCTCTGGAATTTGGCGACAATGTTCCTAGGAGTTTTCTTTCTGGAATCTATTTGAGGAGGCGATCTGTGGATTCTTTCAATTTCTATTTTACCCTCTGGCTCTAGAGTATCAGGACAATTCTCCTTGATAATTTCTTGAAAGATGAGATCTAGGCTCTTTTTTTGAGCATGGCTTTCAGGTAGTCCAATAATTTTTAAATTATCTCTCCTGATCTATTTTCCAGGTCAGTTGTTTTTCCTATGAGATATTTCACATTCTCTTCCACTTTTTCATTCCTTTGGTTCTGTTTTATAATATCTTGATTTCTCATCAAGTCACTAGCTTCCACTTGCTCCAATCTCATTTTTAAGGTAGTATTTTCTTCAGTGGTCTTTTGGACCTCCTTTTCCATTTGGGTAATTCTGCTTTTCAAGGCATTCTTCTCCTCATTGGCTTTTTGGAGCTCTTTTGCCGTTTGAGTTAGTCTATTTTTTAAAGTGTTGTTTTCTTCAATATTTTTTTCAGTATTTTTTT
Source organism: Trichosurus vulpecula (assembly GCF_011100635.1). Taxonomy (NCBI): domain Eukaryota; kingdom Metazoa; phylum Chordata; class Mammalia; order Diprotodontia; family Phalangeridae; genus Trichosurus; species Trichosurus vulpecula. The sequence continues at coordinate 372,940,315 of NC_050576.1, forward strand.
GGGTCTCCTTTAGCAAGTCATTGACTTTTTTTTCATGGTTTTCTTGTATCACTCTCATTTCTCTTCCCAGTTTTTCCCCTACTTCTCTAACTTGCTTTTCCAGCTCCTTTTTGAGCTCTTCCATGGCCTGAGACCAGTTCATGTTTTTTTGGAGGCTTTTGGTGTAGGCTCTTGCACTTTGTTGACTTCTTTAGGCTGTATGTTTTTGTCTTCTTTGTCACCAAAGAAAGATTCCAAAGTCTGAGACTGAATCAGGGTGCGTTTTCACTGCCTGGCCATGTTCCCAGCCAACTTACTTGACCCTTGAGTTTTTCGTCAGGGTATGACTGCTTGTAGAGCAAAGAGTACTTTTGTTCCAAGCTTGAGGGGATGCCCCATTGATTTCAGAGCTATTTCTATATAGCCAGCTCTGCCACCCCAGCATTCCTCCTTCCTCGAGAACCACCAACCTGGACCTGACGCAAATCTTCAGCAGGCTCTTCACTCCTGCTCTGATCCACCGCTTAATTCCTCCCACCACGTGGGCCTGGGGCTGTAGTTCTGTAGCTGCACCTCCCCTGCTGCCCCAGGGCAGTGGCCGAACCACAAACTCTGTCCCCCGCAGCTTTTTTCACTAACCTTCTCTGTTGTCTTTGGTGTTTGTGGGTTGAGAAGTCTGGTAATTGCCACAGCTCACTGATTCAGGGTGCTAGCGCCTGTTCTGCCCGGCTCCTGGTCTGGCTGGTCCTGCTGCCTCCCACGGTGAGCTCTGCTCCCCTCCACTGTGTGCGTGATAGACCTCATCCAGTGACCATCCAGGCTGTCCTGGACTGGATCCCTGCTTCCTTCTGCTATTTTGTGGGTTCTGCAGTTCTAGAATTTGTTCAGAGCCATTTTTTATAGGTTTTTGGAGGGACTCGGTGGGGAGCTCATGCAAGTCCCTGCTTTCCAGCTGCCATCTTGGCTCCACCCCTGGAAGTCCCCCAGATCATAAATCTGTGAGTATTTGGAAACATTATTATGAATGGTAATCTCACATTTACACCAGTGGTTTGGTAAAATAATTATTCCAAGCTTTGATAGGTTTTGTAAGGTCGTGTTAGTTTTCTATTTATTAATGATATCCCTTTAGTGTGAAAGAACTTATAAAAATGGGGAAAAGGGTGCTAATTCTTTCTTTCATAGTTTAAGAGTATTGAAAGATAGACATAATATACTTTAGTTAGAGTTTACCTATGCAGATAAAATAATAAATCCTGAGGCATTGAAATAAGATGCAAAAAAAAGGTTTTTCATAGTTTCACATCTGCACATTATTCTTTTGCATATCCAGATCCAAGATTTCAGTTTTATGGCTTACTTGAAAAAAGAAATTGAGGAATTATACGTTCAGTTTTTACAACACATAATAAAAACTGGATTTCTTGGAATTCATTAATAATTGGAATTTTTCTGTAGTCCTAATTTTGAGATGATTAGGGAGATGGTAGGGAGTACATCAGCAAATATCATGCAAAATTAATTATTTTTTCAAAAAATAATTTGCAGAATATAAACTTGTGGTCAGTACAGTTTCTACATCTGTTTTATTGTCTTCAAGGTACTTAAGGCACAGGTTAGTTGATTTAAAACTTTTTTTATTTTTTTATTTGTTTTGTTTTTATATTTAAAATTTTTAGTTTTCAACATTGATTTCCACAAGATTTTGAGTTATAAATTTTCTCCCCCTTCCTACCCTCCCCCACCCTAAGATGGCATAAATTCTGATTACCCCTTTCCCCAGTCTGCCTTCTCTTACACTCCCCCCATCCCGTTTCCCACTATTTTCTTGTAGGGCAAGATAAATTTCTATACTCCATTGCCTGTATATATTATTTCCAATTTGCATGTAGAAAGAATTTTTTTTAGACATTTTTTTTTAGAACTTTGAGTTCCAAATTCTTTCCTTCTTCCCTCCAATCGACTTAGGCCACACATGTATCATTATGCAAAACACTCCCACAATAGTCATGTTGTAAAAGACTAACTATCCTTCTATCCTATCCTGTCCCCCTTTATTCAGTTTTCTCCCTTGATCCTGTCCCTTTTCAAAAGTGTTTGCTTTTGACTACCTCCTCCCCCAATCTGTCCTCCCTTCTATCATCACCCCCCCTTCTCCCCTACTTTGCTGTAGGGTAACATGCCAGATTGAGTGTGTATGTTATTCCCTCCGTAAGTCAAATCCTGTGAGAGCAAGATTCACTCATTCCCTTTCACCTGCCCCCTCTTCCCTTCCATTATAACTGCTTTCTCTTGCCACTTTTACATGAGATAATTTACCCCATTCTATCTCTGCCTTTCCCCTTCTCCCAATGTATTCCTCTCTCCTTAAATTTATTTTTTTTTTATATATCATTCCTTCATATTCAACTCACCCTGTGCCCTCTGTCTATGTATGTTCCCTTCAACTACCCTAATACTCAGAAAGGTGTCATGAGTTATAAGTATCATCTTTCCATGTAGGAATGTAAACAAAATGGTTCAACTTTAGTAAATCCCTTATGATTTCTCTTTCCTGTTTGCCTTTTCATGTTTCTCTTGATTCTCGTATTTGAAAGTCAGATTTTCTATTCAGCTCTGATCTTTTCATTCAGAAAGCTTGAAAGTCCTCTATTTTATTGAAAGTCTGTATTTTGCCCTGGAGTATTATATTCAGTTTTGCTGGATAGATGATTCATGGTTTTAATCCTAGCTCCTTTGACCTCCTGAATATCATATTCCAAGCCCTTTGATTCTTAATGTAGAAGGTGCTAGATCTTGTGTTATCCTGATTATTTTTCCACAATACTCAAATTGTTATTTTCTGGCTGCTTGCAATATTTTCTCCTTGACTTGGGAACTCTGGAATTTGTCTACAATATTCCTAGGAGTTTTTTGGGGGGGATCTTTTTCAAGAGGGGATTGGTAGATTCTTTCATTTTCTATTTTGCCCTCTTGTTCTAGAATGCCAGGGCAGTTTTCCTTGACACTTTTTTGAAAGATGATGTCTAGGCTCTTTTTTTTGATCATGTCTTTCAGGTAGTCCAATAATTTTTTAAATTATCTCCCCTGGATCTATTCTCCAGGTCAGTGGTTTTTGCAATGAGATATTTCACATTGTCTTCCATTTTTTTCCATTCTTTTGGTTCTGTTTTATAATTTCTTGATTTCTCATCAAGTCACTAGCTTCCACTTGCTCCATTATAATTTTTAAGGCAGTATTTTCTTCAGTGGTCTTTCGGTCCTCCTTTTCCATTTGGCTAATTCTGCCTTTTAAGGCATTTTTCTCCTTATTGGCTTTTTGGAGCTCTTTTGCCATGTGGGTTAGTCTGTTTTCTAAGGTGTTATTTTCTTCAGTATTTTTTGGGGACTCCTTTAGCAAGTCCTTGACTTGTTTTTCATGATTTTCTCACATCACTTTCATTTTTCTTCCTAATTTTTCTTTTACGTCTTTTGCTTGATTTTCCAAATCCTTTTTGAGCTCTCCTATGGCCTGAGACCAATTCATGTTTTTCTTGGAGGCTTCTGATGTAGGTTCTTTGACTTTGTTGACTTCGTCTGGCTATATGTTTTGATCTTTTTTTGTCACCAAAAGAGATTCTATAGTCTGAATCCTTTTTTGCTGCTTGCTCATTTTCCCAGCCATTTACTTGACTTTTGAGGTTTTTGTCCGGGTATGACTGCTTTCACAGTGGCAAGTGCTTTGTTCCAAGCTTCAAGGGTTTTGTGCTGCTGTTTTCAGAGCTACTTCTTTTCTGAGGTGGTATGATGCTCCTCTCCTGGCCTGTCATCTGTTCAGTGAGTACAGGCACTCCTTTCTGCAGTGTAACCACCAGGAGGACTCCCTCTCCACAGCCAACATAAAGCTCTGCTACACCAGTGTTCCTTTTCCTCCAAGAACCGACAACCAGGACTGCGACCCAAATTCAAGCGGGGCAAAGCAAGAGAACCTTGCCTCAGTGCCAGCAAAGTTATCTATGCACTCCCACTCTGATCAGCTGCTTGATTTCCCCCATTTTATGGGCCTGGGGCTGGAAGCAGCCGCAGCCCACCTGCAGCCGTACCATGCACTTCCCTCATCCAGATCCAGCAGTTTTCCCAGTGACCTGCTCCATTATCTTAGGCGTTTGTCGGTTTAGAAGTCTGGTAACTACCACAGTTCAGTGTTTCAGGGCCCTGAGGCCTGCTGTACCTGATCTACTCTTGCCTGGTCTGTCCTGGCCGGGCCCACGTTGTGCTGCGCTCTGCTCCCAGCTTGGTGTGATAGACTCTTCCCAGCGACCATCCAGGCCCTCTTGGACTGGAGACTTGTTTCCCTCTGTTTTTCCATGGGTTCTGTAGCTCTAGAATTTGTTTAGAGTCATTTTTTACAGGTGTTTGGAGGGATTTGGGGGAGAGGTTAAGTGAGTCCCTGTTTTCAAGCTGCCTTCTTGGCTCTGCCCCTCTAAAACATTTAAAAATATTTTTTATTATGAAAATATGAAAATTGTTTTTAGATGAACTTTTATTCTTAAAAATATATCTTTCTATATGCATTTTGGTTAATTTTATCTTTGCATATTTCTGTTGTTATTAGTTGTATTAGGTATAACCTCATTAAAATCCCAGTTTACTTCATGACCTTCATTAATCTTAAATTTCAGGCTTCCTTCTCATGGAAAAGAAATGCATGTAAAAATTAAATTGAATATACTTATTTCACAGGCCATTACATAAAATACTCCTTTAGGTGATTATGAATTTTATAAAGATTTTAATACCATATATAACTCAGCAGCACCACTTTTTTCAATTTAATTTTTCTTTAATGTTTTTAATCATGTCTACTTCCTTTTAAAATAATTACTCCCCCCATCCCTTTGGTCCCTTTTGCAATGCTTTCTTTTTTCAAATTATCACCTTTTCTTTAAATGGAGGCCACCTTTAGTAAAGTTCCTAATGATCTTTTGACTAAGTTGCTTTAGTGACTTAGGTAGTTCTTAAAAACCTTTAAGAATTTATGGGAGTTATATGATATACCTGTATATGTGTGCTTTACCTCCAAATGAATATTTCTAATCTTATAATATAATTTGGAAAGTATGTTAAACAGTTTTACTTGTAATACTTCATAATTGTGCCAGACTAGTGGGAAATTAAATCATTATTATTACAGGAGGAAACCCTTCTTATATTTGTTTACATTTCAAAAAAATTATTAGGCATGTTTTTATAAATTGATATTTTTTATTTTGAATATGATTATTCATATAAAAATATTATTTGACTGAGTATATATTTTCTCAGTGGATTAAAATACTCTTTTTGTATTTGTAGCACTTTTTTGGACCCTGAGACGAGAAGAGCCATGGGAGAACAAGCAGTAGCTCTTGCCAGAGCAGTTAAATATTCTTCTGCTGGAACAGTGGAATTTCTTGTAGACTCACAGAAGAATTTTTACTTCTTAGAAATGAATACTAGACTTCAGGTAAGAAAAGCAACAGTTCTGTTTCCCCAAAACCCATCTCCACACCCATTTTAAAAGAAAAACAAGCCTGGAAGCAGAGATGGCAACATATATTCTTGAATTCTTGACCAAGCACTTTGCTAGAGGTGAATTTCCTGCCTCTGTGAGTTCACCATAAGTACCTAGTCACCGTCCTTTGATAATTTTGCCCTTTAACCATTGAAATCTCTTACTTCTGGTATAATCAGGGCTTCTTCAGTAGTAGATTAGAACTGATAGTGTTTTACCTTTTTGTTCTTTTTGCTTCACTTCCTCTTTATCCTTGTTTTTCCCTCTCTTGCCCTCACTGGTATTCTTCTTACCTTATTTTTCTTATTTGTTTTTTGTTTCACTTAATGTTATTTTTCATTGCTCATTTGAAAATTTCTTTTTCATTGGTGATTGCAGAGAGAACTTTTCTGCACTTGAAGTTTTCACATTATCATCTTTGCTAGAAGTCTAATATTGATATTCTCACTATTAACAAATCTAGAATGTGGAAGAAAATTGACTAATAATGCGTAGAGATGTTGATGATTTGTGTGGAGTTTATTTCATATCTTGTAGCTCTGCTGAAGTTGTTAATAATTTCAGCTAGTTTTTTGTTGACTCTAGAGTTTTCCAAATAAACCATGAAATCATCTGCAGAAAGTTAGAATTTTATTTTCTCTTTGCCTATGCTTGCTACCTCAGTTTTTTTTCTTGTCATAGTGATATAGCTAGCATTTGTCTCACTATATTGAACAATAATGATGATAATGGACATTCTTCCTTTACCCCTTATCTTAGTGGAAATGCTTCTAGTTTATGTCATTTACAGGTAGTTCTGGCTCTTGTTTTTAGAGAGATATTACTTATCCTTTTACGGAAAACTTTATTTCTACACATTCCAGTGTTTTTAACAAGAAACTGGCTTATCAAAAGGTTTTTCTACATATCTTTATAGGATTAGATAATTTTTGTTGTCCTTGCTATCAGTATGATTAATGATGTTCATTTGTTTCCTAACATTTCCTCACCCCTTGTATAAATCTGTCTTGTTCATAGTGACATTATGTAATATATTGCTGCAGTTGCTTTGCTAATATAAATCTTTTTTTGCATTGATATTTATTAGCTATATTGGTCTGTTGTTTTCTTTCTCTGTTTTGACTGTCTTTGACTTAGGTATCAAGACCACATTTGTATCATAGAAGAAATAGGATCCTTTCTCTTCTTTCTTTTTAACAGTTTTTTTGAGTATTGGAGTTTTTCCTTTATGCTTGATAGAACTCACTTGTAAATATATCTTGTTCTTGTTTTTTTTCTTCAGGAACTCATTCATCTTTTTTTTAGTTTATTTTCTGTTGGGTTATTTAAGTGTTTTTTTTTTGTTTTTTTTTATGCTAAGTATTTTATATTCTTGTAAACAATTATTTATTTAATTTAGCTTTATCAGTTTTATTAGCATATAATTGGGAAAATTCATTTGTAATTTTTTTTCTTTTTTGTCTGTGAATATATCTTCTTCCATTTGTGGTAGTGTTGATTTGTTTTTTAGTAAATTAAGGCATGGGGGCAGCTAGGTGGTGCAGTGAGTAGAGCACCGGCCCTGGAGTCAGGAGGACCTGAGTTCAAATCCAGCCTCAGACACTTGACACACTTACTAGCTGTGGGACCTTGGGCAAGTCACTTAATCTCAATTGCCCTGCCTTCCCCCCTGCAAAAAAAAAAATTAAAAGAAATTAAGGAATGGTTTGTCTATTTTATTAGTTTTTTTAAAAGAAAAACATCATTCCTCATTTTACTTACTAATAAAATTTTTATTATTGTTTTTGCTTTCAATTTTTAAAATTTTTTCTTTTGTTTTGAAGATTTCTATTTTCAAGCTTTGATTGGGAGCTTTTAATTTCTTCGTTCCAGTTTTAATTTTTAAAGTTACATGCCTGTTTCACTGATCTGTATTTTCCCTCTGTTATTAATGAAAGTGTTTAGAGCTGGAAAATTTCCCCTAAAGATTGCTTTGGTTTTCTCTTAAAAATTTTGATATATTGTCTCATTCTCATTATATTTAATGTATTTTTCATTTATTTTTCGCATTTTTCTTTGAGAGCTTATGGCAACTTTCTTTGTAGTAGTAAAGAACAGTCACCAATTCTTTAGGGATTTTTCCACAAAGTACTATTTTGGTTGCATCCCACAAATTTTGATATGTTGTCTCATTGTTGTCATCTCTTTAATGAAATTATTTTTTCTGCAGTTTGTTCTATAAGACTCACTCATTCTTTAAGATTAGATCATTTTGTTTCTAATTAATTTGTAATTTGTTTCCATAGCTTTTTATTGAATGAAATTTTTATTACATTATGATCTGAAAAGGATACATTTAATTTTTATACTTTTTTTCATTTGTATGTTACATTTTTATGCCCTTAAATACATGGTCAGTTTTTATTTAGGTGTTATGTATTTTGTGTAGGTCTTATCTACATCTGAGAGAAATATTTATTCCTTTCCATCCCAATTTATTTTTCTCCAGAAGTCTATCATATCTAAATTTTCCAAAATTCTATTCATTTCTTTAACTTATTTTCTCTTCTTTTTTGGTTTGATTTATCTGATTCTGAAAGTAGAAATTTGAAGTTTCCGACTATGATGGTTTTATTGTTTCCTCCTTTTTTGTATTTATCATTTCCTTCAAAAATTTGGATGTTATGCCATTTGATGCATATACGTTTAATATTGGTATTGATTCGTTGTATATGGTCATTTTTTAGCAAAATGTAGTTTCCCTGATTATCTCTTTTAATTAGATCTCTTTTTGTTTTTGTTTTATCTTAGATCATGTTTGCTACCCCTTTCTTTTTTATATCAGCCAAAGCATAATACATTCTGCTCTAGCCTCTCATTTTTACTTTTTGTGTCTCTCTGTTTCAATTATGTTTTTTTGTAAATGATATATTGTTGGAATCTGGTTTTTAATCTACTTTGCTATCCACTTCTATTTTTTGAGTGAATTTTTCTCTTACACATTCACATGCCTCTTTTACCATTTGGTCATTTCTGTTTTTTAAGGTATTTTTTTGTGTCTCCTTTACCAAGGTGTTGACTTTCTTTTTGTAATTTTCTTGTGTCACTCTAATTTCTTTTCCCAATTTTTCCTATACCTCTTTTACTTGACTTTCAAAAATCCTTATTGAACTTTTTAGGTATTATCTTTGGGTCTTTGATCAATTCACAGTTTTCATTGAAGCCTTATTTTGACTTCATTGCCTTCTGAATTTGAGTCTTTTCTTCCATATCACCATAGTACCTTTCTTGGTCAGCTTTTCATTTTTTGTTGTTATTTGCTCATTTTCCCAGGCTGTTTCTGTATTTCTAGTCTTCTGTTAAAGTTGAGCTCTGCTTCTGGGTTTGAAGGGGCACTTTCCCAAGCTTCAGGACTTCTTTGTTGCTGTTTTCAGAGCTTGCTCCAGGGTCTGTAGGTTTTTGGTTCTTCTAAGGTGTTATGGTCTAAGGTGAGGTTTGATCACTGTTCTCCTGCTTGGATCTGTGAATTTCCATAAGTGTGGTTCTCTGCCTTGGAACTGTGACTTGGGTCCTTGCATCACTGTGGCCACGAGTTATATAGTTAAAGGCTAAGTGTTGAGGAGGAAAGAGTATGAACTAGGAACTGAACTCATTGAGGAAGGAAAGTGAACTCCTGGTGAATGATTATAGTAATGGGGGATTCTGGAGGTGACCATGGTAAAACAAGAATCTCTCCCTCCCTCTCCCCCCCCCCCCTCTCTCTGTCTTCAGTTTTATTTTATGTTCAGGTCCAATTTCTTTCCCTCTCCTTTCTTCCCCCATGCCCCTTGACAAAGCCAGAAAAACAAAACTCATTACAAACATGTGTGTTTGTATGTGTGTGTATTAAAACAAGTTTATTAGCCATGTCCCTATGCCCCCCATAATCAAACAAAAGTATAAGCGTTAATCTTGTTTTTAGTCTATCACCTAGCCTGTCTGGTAATGAGTAGCATGTTTCATCATGATTCCTCTGGAGTCATGCTTGTTCACTGTGTTCATTAGAGTTCCTGTCTTTCAGAGTTTTATGTCATTACATTGTTCCTGTTATATAAATTGCTCCCCTGATTCTGCTTATTTTACTGAATTAGTTAATATATCTCTTTCTGGATTTTTCTAAAACTGTGTTTTCATCAGTTCATATAGCACATCATATCCACATAACATAACTTGTTCAGCTATTACCCATTTGATGGGAGTCCCCTTAATTTCCAAATGTTCATCACCACAAAAAGAGTTGCTATAATTATTTTTCTATATAGTGATCTTTTTCTTCTTTCTTTGATTTCTATAGCTAGTCTAGTTTTTCTTTTGCAGCACCATTCCAAATTGCTTTCCAGAATGGTTGGACTAATTTAAAGTTACACAAATAGTGCTTTAATTTAGCTGTTTTCCCGCAGCATTCATCAGTTTCATTTTTTGGTCAACTTGGTCAGTTTGATGGGTATGCGAGTTGCTTTAATTTACATCTCTCAATTACTCATGTTTAAAAGAATTGGAAATTGAGGGGATACCTATCATTTGGGGAATGGCTGAACACGTTGTGGTATATTAATGTAATGGAATGCTATTGTGCTTTAAGAAATGGTGAGCAGGCAGACTTTGAAGAAACATTGAAAGACTTATATGAACTGATGCTGAGTGAAGGGAGCAGAACCAGGAGAACATTGTACACAGTAGCAGACACATTGTACAATGACTAACTTTGATTGACTTGGCTCTTCTCACAAGGTTCTAAGACAACTCCAAAAGGCTCATGATGGAAAATGCTATCCATATCCAGAGAAATAATTACAGAGTCTGAATGCAGATTGAAGCATACTATTTGCTCTCTCTCTTTTTTGTTAAGTTTTGTTTTCTTCTTTCTCATGGTTCATTACCATTGCTTATAATTCTTCTTTACAACATGACTAATGTTAAAATATGTTTAGTAGGAATGTATATGTAGAGCTTATATTAGATTGCATGCTGTTGTGTAAAGGGAGGGGGAGAAAATTTTAAAAAATTATGAGTGCTTGAGAATTTCTTTATATGACTCTTGATAGCTTGCACGTCATCCTCAGCAAACAATGTTTTTTCACATCCCTTGACCATTTACCAATTATGAGATGGTTCTTATTCTTGTAAATTTGACTCAGTTCTCTACCTATCTTAGAAATGAGACCTATTTCAGAGCAACTTTCTATAAAGATTCTTTCCCCAATTTCTTGATTCTCTTCTAATTTTAACTACATTGGTTTTGTTTGTGTAAAAACTTTTTGATTTTATGGAATCAAAGATTTTTGCTTTATCTCCTACTAATCTTTCTGTCTCTTGTTTAGTCATGAACTCTTTCTTTATCCATAGGCCTGACAGGTAATTTTTTACATGTTCCTCTAATTTGCTTATGATATAACCTTTGCTGTGATAATTATGTACTCATTTTAAGCTTACCTTGGTAAATGTTGTGAGGTATTGGTGTGTGCCTAGTTTCTTTTCGACTGTTTTCCTTTTTCCCTAATGATTTTTCAGATCATTAATTCTTCCCCAGTAGTTGGGATCTGTCAGTTTATCAAACACTTGTTTACTCTGCATTTGCTCTTATAAATTCCTGCTTCTCCATGGAGCTAGATGGTATCATGCATAAACCCTGGATTTGGAGTCACAAAGATGCAAACCTTTCTTTGAACACTTATTAGTTGCTTGATCATAGGCAAGTCTGTTGCCTCAGTTTCCTCAAATGTAAAGTGAAGATAATTATGGCATTCACCTTGTAAGGTTTTTGTGAGGACCAAAGGAGATAATATTTTTAAAGCACTTAACCACAGTTTGTACATAGTACTCAGTTAATAAATGTTTTTTCCCTTCCTCCTTTTTCCACCATGACTAGTAGGTTTTGGGTATAAGTGAAAGGGAATTAGTCTATAAGGGTGATCAGACATGCTGTTTCATTTGGAAGGAGTTTGGTCTTAGGAAGTGCCAGAACACTGATTGAGCCATAAAACGAAAGTTCCAAGATTGAAGCAAGGTTCTTAAATATTGGAGATAGGAATGATGTAGCATAGATTGTGGGATTGGATCTTGATTTTGGACAATGATAGACGGGGGTTCAGAATCTGTGGGTGAAGAAAATATGGCAAGAATGGGAAGTCACAGAGATAAAAACAGAGGCCACAATCAGGTAAACCAGCTCTCCCTGGGAAGACCTAGAGGAAAAACCTGAGGCCAGTGGCTGGCAGGGCTTGAATCTCAGGGAAAACATGCCATATGCTGTGTGTGTGTGTGTGTGTGTGTGTGTGAGATTGGTTGATTGTTGTCCTTCTTTCTCAGAGAGGACCAAAATGAAAACATTTAGTTGGAGTCATATTACAGTGTGTCTATCTGACTGTGGCTGATCAGACCAATATGAGCTTACGAGGCTCTACCACAGGTCAGTTATAAATAGTCCATATGAGCATTTTGAGTGGAGATATCTCTAAATTTGTACATCTCACATTTTTTTGAGCTACTACAATTATGCAGCACTTTCTTTGCTAAGGGCACACCATACTGGGAGGTTCTTTGTCAGTGTCTCTCATGTCTCACAGTCAGTTCCAAAGTTCTTCAGAGAGACCTTGAAAGTGTCCTTGCTTCTTCTGATCACCATGTCAGTGCTTGCCTTGCATGAGTTCGCTTTTAGGCAAACGTATGCTTTGCATTTGAACCATATGGCCAGCCCATCAGAGTTGCACTATCTGTAGTAGAGTTAGAATGCTTGGCAGATTAGCTTGAGAAGGGACCTAAGTGTCAGGTACTTGCCTAGTGATTTTCAGAACCTGCTCAAAACAAGTCAAATGGAAGCAATTAATTTTCCTGGCATGGTACTGGTAGACTGTCTAGGTTTCACCAGCATACAACAACAATTTGTTACTAACTTGGAGGGAAAGCTGAAATAATACATGATTGACAACAATGGAGCAAAAGAGGAGGGGGCAACTTTTAGAGATTTTGTTTACAGAATTGCATTTACTCATCTCGGCCAGAACATTTGCAGACCTCAAGACTGGTTTTGCAAAAATGGTGGGGAAATTCAGAAGTTGCTAAATGAAAGATGAAAACTCCTCAAGGTTTACCAGCAAAATAGTTCATCTGTCTCTGTGGAAGCAGCTTTTAACTCTATCAAAAGTAAAGTGTAAACAAAGCTTAGAGAGATGCAGAATTTTTGGCTTAGTAAGGAGGCACATGAAATTAAATTTTATGCTGAAAATAACAATCCATAGTACCTTTTTGATGCCCTGAAGGCTATTTGTGGGCTAAAGAGGAGTGGTGAAGCCCAACTATTCAGTGCTGATGGTGCCACATTGATTAGTGATAAGGACGTTATCCTGGAGAGATAGGCTGATCACTTCCATAGTGTTCTCAAGAGACCATCATCAATCAATGGTAAAGATGTTGACTTTATACCTCAGGTAGAAGTAACTCCTTTGTAGCTGAATTCCCAACTAAAGAAGAGGTTTTGAATGCCATTAGGCTCCTGTCATGTGGAAAAGCACCTGATACTGATTCTATTCCAGCTAAGATTTACAAGGAAGAGAATGCACTGCTCGAAAGTTGATGGGAGGTTATATGATATGTCAGGAAAAATATGTTGGAGCCAGATTATAGATAGTCTTAAATGGTAGGCTAAAAAGTCTGTATTTATTAAAGTGGAAGAATTGGCAAACCACTAATAGTTTTTTGTGTAGGTGAATGATATTGTTAGACCTATGTCTTTGTAAGATTATCAGATAGATGAAGTTGTAGATAATTATAATAGTCCAGGCAATTAGATATGAGGTTCAAGGAGAAGGAATAGTCCAAGTTGACTCTGAAGTTGAGAGCCTGGGTAACTGGAAAAATCATTAATCCCTCTATAGAAGTTTGGAGGAAGGTATTTTTTAGAAGAGGGTAGATTCAGTTTTTGACATGTTGAAATTGGTCAACGATTTGGCAACTGAAATTGTTAAACAAAGTTATCTCTCTGGTTATTTCTGAAGGCTGTTCAGTTGTTCCAGTTGTATCTGACTTTTTGTGACCCCATTTGGGGTTTTCTTGGCAAAGATACTCAAATGGTTTGCCATTTCCTTCTACTCACTTGATAGATGAGGAATTGATAAGGTTAAGTGTCTTGCCCAGGGTCACACAGATATTAAGTGTGTGAGGCCAGATTTGAACCCAGGAGGTCTGACTTCAGGCCCTGTACTCTTATCTACTGTGCCACCTAGTTGCCCTGTATGCATACTATAATATTAACATAAGTATATGACACCTTTTTTGAGGAGAGCATTTTTATAGCATTTTTATTTTTCACTAGATCCAGTGCCTTTTTGAAATCAGTAAGCAGGATTTTTTTGTTATCTTATCAAGTATCAATCAATTGTATTTTTGTGAAGATGGCTATTATTGAAGATCACGTGCAAGTGCTTGCTTGTCCTCTTGTCATATTTCAATCTAAAATATTCTTGTAAAAGAACATTTTTATACACATGTTATAAAGTAAGTCTGTGAGTTTTAGTTAGTTATTGATGTGTTTCATTTTGACCCTTTTTCAGCTGTAAGTCCTGCTTATGGTCTTTTCTATTCCTTTGGGATCTTTGCCCTTTTCACATGGTTTGAAAAACAATCTCTCATTGCTATTAATACTGTTTTCATTTATTTTCTTTCTTTTTTTGTTGTCTCTTCTGACTGTTCTTTTTTACTTCTTTAATTCTTTACCATTCTCTTCTTTTATAATTACATTTCTTTGTGTTTTTTTCCCCTTTCTACTAATGTAAGATGTCAACAACAAATATTCATTGGTAAGGAGAACATAAATCAGTTGTTGCTTTCGTTGAAAATGATGATATTAGTTCAATGGAAAGACTCCTTGAATAGAAGGAAGAAAATTATCATTGGCCATGATCTGTTGTTAGAAATTTCAGTGATTTATTCCAGAGAGACATTAGATGATTTTGGAGTTTCTCTAATAGTCACTTTTCCCAATTCTTTTACTAACCTTAAATTATAATACTTAAGACACATTCACTAAATTCTCTTATCTTCCTAGTTCCATATTGCCCCTAATTAGTATTTCAGTTTGATCTGGGAGAGTTATAATTTTCTTTGTAGTTTCTTTTCCAAGCTTTCTCTATTGAAATGTCAGTGTTTCTAGCTTCTGAACTTTTATGTTTATTCCACTAACAAACATAAGCAGCATCTAGTTTTTCTTATAGTTTACTGAGGACTGAAGTTAGATACTGATAGTTTGTCCAGCCATAGGAAGGAAGAACAGAGAAGGATATCTTATCATTGTGCTGCCATGTTCTGCCTGGTCTCCCCAAGTTGTTGGGAAGAGGAGAATTCGAATTCTACCATGCCTGATTTTCTTTTTCCATCGAGTTGAGGCGAGAGAATTCCAGTTCATCACATCCAGCCTGGTCTTTTATGCTTTAATAAAGAGAGTAACATCCTTTCTTTTGTACTACACTCTTTTTTTATGATCTTCACTGTTCCCCATGCTCAAAAGCTAGCTATCATTCCTTAACTTGTTACTCTTTCCCAACCCGAATATCTAATTCATTGCCAAGGCCAATAGCTCTTTCGTTGTAACATTTCTTGTATATATTCCTCTCTCTTTTCTGATCCTGCCACCACCCTGGTAAAGGCTCTCATCTCTTTACATATGGACTACTGCAATAGCCTATTTGTTGGTCTGCCTGTTACATGGTTTTCCTCTCTATATGCCAGCTTCCACCCAGCCATCAAAGTGACTTTCCTAAAGGGCGAATACAACAATATTATCCCTCTTTTTAATAATTCAAGTGGCTGTCTTTGATCAAATATAATATCTTCTTTTTAGCATTCCAAACCCTTTATAGTCTTAACCTTCCTAGCTTTACATTATTCTTATACCTCACACCTGAGCTCCAAACTCTGCCTCCTAGTGATACTTGGCTCTTTACTGTTCCATGAACATTATATTTCATCTCCTGACCCTTGGTATTTTCACTGACTGTTCCCCATATGTGGAATGCACCCTCTTCTCATTTTAGTTCCCTGGTTGTGCTAAAGGCCCAGTTCAAAATCCCATCTTTTACAGGAAACCTTTCCCAATCTCTATTAATTCTAGAGCCTTACTTCTGTCAATTATTTTTTATTTATCCTGTATAGAGATTGATTATACATGAATTTTTGCTTATTATCTCTTTCACTATCTTGTGAGCCTTTTGGTAGGAAGTGCCTTTTGCTGTTCTTTATATTCCCAGTTGATATCACTGTTCCTGACACATAATAAGTGATTAATAAATGGTTACTGACTGACAAACTCAGGAAAGTCATTTTATATTACTTCTTAAACAATTTAACTGATGGCATTTTTTATGCTTGTGTTTATATTAATAGAACTGTTTATGCTGTCTTCACCTTATAATTTTCTTTAGACAAAAAGTTATTAATGAAATTTACTTTTAAAAAGTATAATATAGGGGGCAGAGCCAAGATAGCAGCTAGAAAGCAGGGATGTGCCTAAAGCTCTCCCCCAGCACCCACCAAACACCTATAAAACTGGCTCTGAACAAATTCTAGAATGGCAGAATCCACGAAATAGCAGAGGGAAGCAGGGCTCAAGCCCAGGACAGCCTGGATGGTTGCTGGGTAAGGTCTATGGCACGGAGCTGGGAGCAGAGTGGAGCAGAGTCCAGCGTGGGCTGTGCCTGGACCAACCAGATCAGGAGTCAAGGGGAACAGTCCCTAGCACCCTGAATCAATGAGCTGTGGCAGTTCCCAGACTTCTCAACCCACAGACACCAAAGACAACAGAGAAGGTTAGTGGGAAAAAACTGCGGGGGACAGTGTGAAAGGAGTTCGCCATTTGGCCACTGCCCCGGGGGCAGCAGAGATCGTGCAGCTACAGAACTACAGCTTCAGTTGCTCCCTGCCCCAGGCCCACCTGGTAGGAGGAATTAACTGGCGGATCAGAGCAAGAGTTCAGAGCCTGCTAAGATCTTAGTCACGGTCTGGGTTGGCAGTTCTTGGCGGGGGCGGGGGAGGAGCACTGGTATGGCAGACCTTGCTGAGTAGAAAAAGCTCTGAAAACAACAGTGCAGCCCCTCAAGCTTGGGACAAAGTACTCTCTGCTCTACAAGCAGTCATACCCTGATGAAAAACTCAAGGGTCAAGTAGTTGGCTGGGATCATGGCCAGGCTGTGAAAATAGACTCAGATTCAGGCTTAGACTTTGGAATCTTTCTTTGGTGACAAAGAAGACCAAAACATACAGACAGAAGAAGTCAGCAAAGTCAAAGAGCCTACATCAAAGCCTCCAAGAAAAACATGAACTGGTCTCAGGCCATGGAAGAGCTCAAAAAGGATTTGGAAAAGCAAGTTAGAGAAGTAGAGGAAAAATTGGGAAGAGAAATGAGAAGGATGCGAGAAAACCATGAAAAACAAGTCAATGACCTGCTAAAGGAGATCCAAAAATATAGTGAAGAAAATAACACCTTAAAAAATAGACTAACTCAAATGGCAAAAGAGCTCCAAAAAGCCAATGAGGAGAAGAATGCCTTGAAGGTCAGGATTAGCCAAATGGAAAAGGAGGTCCAAAAGACCACTGAAGAAAATACTATCTTAAAAATTAGATTGGAGCAAGTGGAAGCTAGTGACTTGATGAGAAATCAAGACATTATAAAACAGAATCAAAGGAATGAAAAAATGGAAGACAATGTGAAATATCTCATTGGAAAAACCACTGATCTGGAGAATAGATCCAGGAGAGATAATTTAAAAATTATTGGACTACCTGAAGCCATGATCAAAAAAAGAGCCTAGATATAGTCTTTCAAGAAATTATCAAGAACTGCCCTGATATTCTACAGCCAGAAGGTAAAATAGAAATTGAAAGAATCCACCGATCGCCAAAGAAGACTCCTAGGAACATTGTTTCCAAATTCCAGAGCTCCCAGATCAAGGAGAAAATACTGCAAGTAGCCAGAAAGAAACAATTTGAGTATTGTGGAAACACAGTCAGGATAACACAAGATCTAGCAGCTTCTACATTAAGGGATTGAAGGGCTTGGAATTTGATATTCCGGAGGTCAATGGAGCTGGGATTAAAACCAAGAATCACCTACCCAGCGAAACTGAGTATCATGCTTCAAAGCAAAATATGCATTTTCAATAAAATAGAGGACCTTCAAGCTTTCTCAGTGAAAAGACCAGAGCTGAATAGAAAATTTGACTTTCAAACATAAGAATCAAGAGAAGCATGAAAAGGTGAACAAGAAAGAAATCATAAGGGACTTACTAAATTTGAACTGTTTTGCTTACATTCTTACATGGAAAGATGATGTGTATAATTCATGACACCTCAGTAGGGGGGATGATAGAAGGGAAGGCAGATAGGGAGAGGAGGTAATCAAAAGAAAACACTTTTGAAAAGGGACAGGGTCAAGGGAGAAAATTGAACAAAGTGGGATAGGATAGAATAGGAAGGAGCAAAATATAGTTAGTCTTTCACAACCTGAGTATTGTGGAAGGGTTTTACATAATGATACACGTGACCTATGTTGAATTGCTTGCCTTCTTAGGAAGGGTGGGAGGGGAGGGAAGAGAGGAGAGAATTTGGAACTCAAAGTTTTAAAAACAGATGTTCAGAAAAAAGTTTTCGCATGTAACTAGGAAATAAGATATACAGCCAATGGGGCATAGAAATCTATCTTGCCCTACAAGAAAGTAAGGGAAAAGGGGATGGAGGGGAGTGGGGTGACAGAAGGTAGGGCTGACTGGGGAATGGGGCAACCAGAATATATGCCATCTTGGGAGTGGGGGGGAGGGTAGAAATAGGGAGAAAATTTGTAATTCAAACGCTTTTGAAAATTAATGCTGAAAACTAAAAATATTAAATAAAAAAAAAGAAAAGAAAAATAGTATAGTATGAAGAGGTGGATCCTGTGTGGAGGAATTTCAAGAGGCAGTACAGCCCAGTTTCCTCTAGAAAGAAAGAAAGGAAGGAAGGAAGAAAGGAAGGAAGGAAGAAACAAAAGAAGGAAGGAGGAAAACTTCAAACACATCAAGAAAGTGCCGTCACACTAAATCTTCATTGGGAAATCCAAAAAAGAAATCATAGCACATCACTTTTTCAGCCCAAGTCAGGATAGGGAGACAAACAGAGAAGTTTGTGGATATGTGGGACTGTGATCCGGCCATGAGTGCACTTGCTTTTAGCACTATACTATTTAGCACCTGTGCATTACTGGGCATATCCATGAGCATTTGCATTTGGAGGCTTTTGTACTCATTATGTAGTTCTGAGTCACTGATCTAGGGCAGGCTGAGATGGCAACCTTTCCCTAATGATGGTATTCCTGGGTAAGGAACAAGCCCCAGGCTGAGAGGTGCAACCTCAAATGCAAGCATCAGCAGTATGACTGTGACCCCCGAGTCAATCAGAGACTCAGTTGCAGATTGTAATCCAATCTGCAAAGTTAAATCTAGGGTAGAAGTCTTAAAACCAAATGTGAGCCTGCATTTCTCTTATTCTGAACCAGCTCAGCTTCTCATCTGGCTGATAGTGGGCTGAATCTCATAGCAATCTGTCATTTTTGAAAACCAAATCCAGGTCAGGAACTTGCAGATCTCTGACCAGGGGTGCAGTAGTCTAACTTTGCCCTGACTGTGACCTTGAGATTACTGAAAACTTGCAGGTTCCCAGCCTGACCTGTCCCTGAATTCCAAAGAAAGCAGCAAGAGACACGGTCTAGAGACCTTCATCCCAGCAGTACACGAAGCCTGGCCCTCACATCAAAAGCTGAAAAGTAGATTGGAAAGAAATAGTCTACTGTTGAGAAGAAAACCAAAAATGAATGCCTCCAGAGTTGGTCAGTGTTATACTAAGGACACAAACTAAGAATAAGTGACTCTAAAACATCTGTAAGCAAATTCTCAAAGAAAATACCTCTGGCACAAATTCAACTAGAGTTTCTGGAATATATGAAGCAAGAAAAAACAGTTTGAAAAAGACTTTAAAAGAATCTCTATAAATGAAATGAGAGTGCTTGAGGAAAAAAATGGGGCAACATGAGAGCTATGGGAGAAGGAATTGGAAAGGGAATTAACAAAATCTTGTTTGAGCAACAAACTCCTTGAAAATCAGAATTGACCCAGTAAAAACCAATCACTTCTTGAGACCATAAGGAATACTATAAGAAAGTCAAGAGACTGAAAATAATAGAAGAAAATATAAAGTGTTTCATAGTAAAACAACTGACTTGGAAAACAATTCCAGGAGAAAACATTTAATAATAATTTTCCTAATTGAAAGCCAGGACTAAAAAAGAAAATGTCTAGCCATCATATTTCTAGAAATTATAAAAGAAAACTGCCTAGATTTCTGAGGACCAGGGGGCAAGGTAGATATAGAGAAAATTCCACTTCCTGAAAGAAACCATCAAGTGAAAACTCTCTGGAACATTATACTGTTATGATAATTAAGGGGGGGCCTTTTTTGTTTGATCATTTAGAATGCTAAGGTAATCAGGTACCTTGCCTTTCAAATGTAATGGCAAGCAAAGTGGACTTTTTGTTGTCTTGTTTCTTTGGATTAAATCAAGAGTCTTTGACTTGCTTAAGAAACAAGAAAGCCCTAGACCCCAGGCCTCACACCTTTTTGCTAAGCAGGCTCTGAGCCCTCAGGGCCCAGAATATGGTATAAGAGTTCTAAGGTTTGTTTTAGGGCTGTCATCCACTGGAACAGTGTGGTGTGGTTTGGCCAGATGAGACTCTGGGTAGCTGCTGGAGCCCCCTGGCTTTGAACACCCAGATGTTGGTTGTCTCTTTCTCTGTTAACAACATAATTCTTTGGTTAGGCAGTAGAGGCCTGTCTGTTGATAACTGTGTGTGTTTGCTCAGTTTATATTGCCTCTGTAATTTCTGTTTGTATTTGCTCTGAATTTCAGAGTGTTGGCTTTTCCCCCTGAACTGAGTGAATGATATATGTATGTTTGATTAAAGTGAGATTATTAACCCCTTGAAGTTGCTTTTGTTAGGAAAGCAGATCAAAGAACCTGTGCTGGTAGCTCTTCTGTGTGCTGTTGTTGTTGGTCTTTCACCCTCACAACAGCTGCTAACAACATTGTTATTACATATACCCAAATGCAGAGCTTCTAGTTCAACGAAAAAATATTATGAGGAAGCCTGAAAGAAAGAATTCAAGTATGGAGTAGCCAAAAACAGTTTCACATAGGATTTAACAGCCACTAGTCCAAAGGATCAGAGAGCTTGGAATATTATATTATTCTAGATTGCAAAATATAAAGGCTTGCAGCCTATTATGACTTACCCAGAAAAATGAATATAATTCTATATTTTAATTAATTAAGTATTCATTAAATGTCTATTATGGGCTAGGCTGTTTAGTTAGCACTGGGGATTGAAAGATGAAAAAGTGATAGTTCCTGTCCTCAAGGCACTTACAGTCTAATGGGGGAAAGACAAGACACAAAAGAAAGCTGAAAAGCTTAGGGTTGCCAGGTGGAAACCCAGAATAGTGGCATTTGTTCAGTGAAGTTGAAGACAAGCAGAGCTCTTGATGTAGAAGGTTGTGAGGAAGGTTGTTGCCAGGAAGGTTGCAAGCTCTTTTTGTAAAGGAAGACTTCAGGAGAAGTTTAGGCCCTCCAAAGATGAAAGACAAAAAAGATGAATTGAGAAGGTTTTGAATATAAAACCTGAGTCTGTATTTGGAGTCATGAGATTTCAAGGACATCACTTTATACCAGGGTGGAAGGGTGTTGTTTAGTGGAAACCAAGCAGTTTTTAATGGAGAATGGAGCCCAAAAACTGAATATAATCGTACAGAGGAAAAATATGAGTTGTTAAACAAATAGAAGGCTTCCAAGCATTCTTTATGAAAAGATCAGAACTTTGAAGTTCAGCTACAGGTGTTATAGGGAATATAAAAAGATAAACATGAATGAACAATGATAATTAACTATATAAAGATCAGCTGTTTAAATATGGGGAGATGATACATGTCTCTCCTGAAGCCTACAATCCTTAGAGATCATAGGGGAAGTTTAAGGAAAGAGAGAGGAAGAGGAATGTATTGAACAGGAGTTGTGGACAGAAAAAGGAAGCTTAGGAAAAATTATGTCATGTAACCTGGTAGCAAAAGTTGACATCTGGGGGGGTGGAGCCAAGATGGTGGCAGGAAAGCAGGGAATTCCTTAAACTTCCCCCCAGATCCCTCCAAATACCTGTAAAAATGGCTCTGAACAAAATATAAAGCTGTGGAGCCCACGAAATAGCAGTGGGAAACATCTCCAGCCCAGAGACAGCCTGGATGGTCACCGGGAAGGGTTTATCGCATGGTGCTGAGAGCGGGGGGCAGCCCAGCGTGGGCCACGCCGGTACAGATCAGACGCAGAAACAGCCAGTCGGAATAGGACTTGGGGCCATGAAACAGGGAGCTGTGGCAGTTACCAGACTTCTCAACCCACAAATGCCAAAGAGCAGGTTAGGGGGAAACTGTGGGATTGAGTTCAGAGCGGTCCAGTTGCCAGCTCTGGGGGTGGAGGAGGTCATGCAGTGGTGGCAGTAGCAGGAAGCTCCTGAGGCTGCCTTCAGAGTGCCAGCATCAGTGGCTTCCTGAGTCCCTGGCTCACAAGGTGGGAAGAATCTAGCAGCAGAGCAGAGCGGGAATGCAAGGAGTGCTTTGTGGGCACCAAGGCAGATTCTTTTGCTGTGCCCTGCTTGCATCTGAATTGCAGTCCTGGTTAGCGGTTCTGGGGCGGGAGAGAGAGGAGTGCTGCTGTGACAATGCCTCGGGTGATGGTGAAGTAGAAGTAGCTCTGAAAACAGCAGTGCTTGGACCCTAAAGCTTGGGACAAAGTACTCTCTACTCTACAAGCAGTCATATCCTTACAGAAAGCTCAAGGGTCAAGTAGTTGGCTGGGATCATGGCTAGGCAGCGAAAATGGACTCAGATTGAGAATCAGACTCAAACTCAAACTCTAGAGTCCTTTGTTGGTGACAAAGAAGATCTAAACATACAACCAGAAGAAGTCAGCAAAGTCAAAGAGCCTACATCAGAAGCCTCCAAGAAAGATATGAATTGGGTTTAGGCCATGGAAGAGCTCAAAAAGGATTTGGAAAAGCAATTAAGAGAAGTAGAGGAAAAATTGGGAAGAGAAGTGAGAGTGATGCAAGAAAACCATGAAAAACAAGTCAATGATTTGCTAAAGGAGACCCAAATAAATACTGAAGAAAATAACACCTTAAAGAATGGACTAATACAAATGCCAAAAAAGCTCCAAAAAGCCAATGAGGAGAAGAATGCCTTGAAAGGCTGAATTAGCCAAATGGAAAAGGAGGTCCAAAAGTCCACTGAAGAAAATACTACCTGGAAAATTAGATTGGAGCAAGTGGAAGCTAGTGACTTCATGAGAAATCAAGATATTATAAAACAGAACCAAAGGAATGAAAAAAATGGAAGACAATGTGAAATATCTCATTGGAAAAACCACCGATCTGGAGAATAGATCCAGGAGAGATAATTTAAAAATTATTGGACTACCTTAAAGCCATTATCAAAAAAAGAGCTTAGACATCATCTTTCAAGAAATTATCAAGGAAAACTGCCCTGATATTCTAGAACCAGAGGGTAAAATAGAAATTGAAAGAATTCACAGATTGCCTCTTGAAAAAGATCCCCAAAACTCCTAGGAATATTGTCGCCAAATTCCAGAGTTTCCAGGTCAAGGAGAAAATACTGCAAGCAGCCAGAAAGAAACAATTTGAATATTGTGGAAACACAATCAGAATAACCGAAGATCTAGCAGCTTCTACATTAAGGGATTGAAGGGCTTGGAATATGATATTCCGGAGGTCAATGGAGCTAGGATTAAAACCAGGAATCACTTACCCAGCAAAAATGAATATAATGCTCCAAGGCAAAATATGGATTTTCAACAAAATAGAGGACTTTCAAGCTTTCTCAGTGAAAAGACCAGAGCTGAATAGAAAATTTGACTTCCAAATACAAGAATTAAGAGAAGCATGTAAAGGCAAATGAGAAAGAGAAATCATAAGGGACTTACTAAAGTTGAACCGTTATGTTTACATTCCTACGTGGAAAGATGATGTGTGTAATTCAGGAGACCTTTCTCAGTATTAGGGGAGTTGAAGGGAGTATAGACAGAGGGCACAGAATGAGTTGAATATGAAGGGATGATATCTAAAAACATGAAATAAATTTAAAGGGTGAGAGAGGGAGAAAGGGAGAGATAGAGTGGGGTAAATTATCTGACATAAAAGTGGAAAGAAAAAGCAGTTCTCTTGGAAGGGAAGAGGGGGCAGGTGAGGGGGAATGAGTGACTCTTACTCTCATAGAATTCAACTTGAGGAGGGAATAACATACACACTCAATTGGGTAATTTATTCCACAGGAACATAAGAGGAAGGGGATAAAAAAGGGGATGATAGAAGGGAGGGCAGATAGGGGAGGAGGTAATCAAAAGCAAGCCCATTTGAAAAGGGACAGGATCAAGGGAGAAAATTGAATAAAGGAGGACAGGATAGGATGGAACGAAATATAGTTAGCCTTTCACAACATGAGCGTTGTGGAAGTGTTTTGCATAATGATACATGTATGATCTATGTTGAATTGCTTGCCTTCCTAAGGAGGGTGGTTGGGAAGGGAAGAGGGGAGAGAATTTGGAACTCAAAGTTTTAAAAGCAGATGCTTAAAAAAATTAAAAAAATTTTTTTTTTGCATGCAGCTGGGAAACAAGATATATAGGGAATGGGGCATAGAAATCTATTCTGCCCTGGAAGAAAATAAGGGGAAAGAAGATGTGGGGGAATGGGATGAAAGAGGGGAGGGCTGACAGGGGAACGAAGCAATCAGAATATATGCCATCTTGGAATGGGAGGGTAGAAATCGGGAGAAAATTTGTAACTCAAAATCTTGTTGAAATTAATGTTGAAAACTAAAATATTAAATAAAATATATACAGAAAAAAAGGAAAATCCTACTAAGCACTACTAAAATATAAAAGAAGGTTCAAAAGGTAAAAAAAAAGTTGCCATCTATATAATCAAGGGAGGGGAGGGAGTCGTGGCAATTGCTGACACTTGAATCCCATTCTCATCTGAATTGGTCAGTGGAGGGAAGAATACAGATACACACAATTGGGTACAGATCTACATTTCTTTAAACAGAGTAATAAGAAAAGGGAGAAAAGGGGGAATTAGATGGGAGAATAGATTAAAGGAGTGATTAGTCATAAGCAAAATTAAAAAAAAAACTAACTAAAGATGTACAGAAATACTTATAACTCTTTTGGGGTGGTAAAGATTAGAAATCTGAGAGTGCCCATAAATTGGGGAATGACTTGAATTGATTATATATAAATATTATGGAATTCTGCTGTGCCATTAGAAATTATGTAGGAGATGGTTTCAGAGGAAATTCCAAAGACTTGTATGAAATGATTCAGAGTGAAATGAATTGAACTGAACTAGTAGAATAATTTATACAACAATATCGTAAACATAAACAACTAGAAACTTTGCTCATTATAATGATCAGTTGCTATTGCAGAGGACTAACTAGAAAACATGACACCAATTTGTAAGGAAAAAACATGCAGTGGATAGTGCCCAGTACATAATAGGGTCTATACATCTTCTTATTCCCTTCCCTTTTATTCCTCCCTTTCTGATCAACAGGTGTAAAAGACTCTGCGGGAAGAATGCAACAGATCTTTTTGGACATGCCTAATGCTGAAATTTCATTTGTTTGATTTTATGTTTTTGCAGTGGAGGTTCGGGGTTTCGTATAAAGACAGTGGAACCAGCCACAGTTCCAGAGAACTTATGGTGAAACCTGCTATCCACCTCAAGATAGGAGATGGATTCAGAGTATAGATTGAAGCATTTTTTTAATAGATTGAAGCATTTTATAAAAATAGGCTAATGAGAGAATTTGTTTTGCTTGACTATGCATAGCTGTAACCAGTTTTGTTTTTCTTGCTTTCTCAATGGGTTAGGTAGAGGAGGAAGGAGCAAATTCAGAACAAAAAATAAAATTGAATTTTAAAATTCCAAAGAAAAGTAATGAGTTCTCTTTAGGACATGTTGTGTTGCATTGCATGTGGGACACACAGGTAAAATATCTTTAAAATAGCACCATACTAAAGGCTTTTTTTTTCGTTGATGTGAAATTTCTCTTCATTATCCATCCAGTAGGGACTTCTCTGTAGATGTTAGTATTAGCCAATTTCCATGGGAAATTAGAATTTATGACTAGTCCAAGGTGACTTTCTGACTCCAGTACTTGCCCTTTGTCTAGTTTACCAGACTGGAATTAAAACATTCCACACAACAAATATTAATGAATAGATTTCTTCACATAGGCTACATTGAAAACATGCGTAAATATAAATGGTAGTGAACTTCGTTCTGAGTTTTTTTTGTGAGGATGCCTTCTTGGCAGAACTCTTTTGATAATATGATGAATTGGAGCCTTAAGGATATTGGAGTTTTGCCTTTTATAGAACAGTGTTGTAGACAGAGTGATCAGACCTGTTAAAACTAAGAAAAGCTAGATATCTTTTTTAGAATGATGTGTGTGTGTGTGTATACATGTATACATTCTAAGTACTTATTTCATTTGTAAACATATATATATGATGCTTAGACACATACAGAATCAATTAATTCAGTAATCTTATGTTTTCTTTGCCCTTTAAGGCTATCTTTCCATCTTCCCACTCATATAGTTCATTCAGTTTATTTGTATTTTGAACTGTTTTCTAAAAAAATTTAAAGATTTTTCTTGATTTTCTTTTTAGCCTGTTTTCATTTTTATAAATGTGTCTGCTCAGTATAATTTACTCATCTTTGTATCCCTAGGGCTTATCACAATATTTTATACATAGTATACATTTAACTAATACTTGATACCTCATATATTTCAGGAGCTAACTTTTGCTTTTATCTGTATTCACAAATCACAACCCTAGTTACAAATTTTAGAAATGCTTAGGAATTATTTGAAGTGTATAATCATAAGACATTTAAGATATATCCAGTAGATTCAGAATCTTTAGTGAACAAAATCAAAATTCTTTCCTTTGATGATTATTACTTAGTTTTGCTCTCATTCAGTGGAATAAAGCTGGTAGATGATTATTACTTAGTTTTGGTCTCATTCAGTGGGATAAAGCTGGTAGTCCATTTCCAAAGGCTTCCATTTTGGTGCCCATGAATAGGCTTTCCTCATCCTTGGAATGCTCTACGCATTTAGTTCTCTTTTGAAGTACCATATCCCCTCTTGAATTATTCCCTTTAATACTCAGCTAATATTTACGTATCTAGGAACATGAATCATCTTCTCTGTTGGATGAGAGATCCTAGAGGATAGGGTCTATTTCAGGGATGGGGAGCTTCTCTGGTCTTGAGGCCACATTCTGGACCTCCAGGTCCTTAAGTGTGGCCCTTTGACTGAATCTAAACTTCACAAGTTTGGATTCAGTCAGAGGGTCACATTTGAGGACCTAGAGGGCCGCATGTGGCCTTGAGGCTGCAGGTTCCCTACCCCTGGTCTATTTGTTTCATTTTTGCTCTTGACCTTCAGTGCCTTCTTGTAGTGCCTTGATTTTAGTAGACACTTGATAAATTTAATTATAAATTTTGAGAGATGAAAATGAAAAATATTCCTTACTTTTAAAAAATGTAATTAAATATTCATTTTTTGGTTTCCTCCCTAGCGTATCCCCAAGTTAAAAGAAAAACCAAACTTTTGTAATAGCTATGCATTGTCAAGAAAAAGAAATTGCTATATTTAAAAAATGTATCTAATTTTGCATCTTAAATTCATTACCTCTCTGTCAAGAAATATGTAGCACATATAAAAAGTCATCTGGCATCATAGTTGATTATTGCATTGATAAATGATCTTAAGTCTTTCAAAGATATTTGTTTTTATAGTGTTGTTATTCCATAGATATTTTTCCAGATTCCATTCACTTAATTCTACATCAGTACATATAAGTTTTTCCAGCTTCCCATGAAACCATCCCTTCTATCAAAAATTTTTTTTTAGTAATTTTAGATATTACTTCCTGTTTTTGAGCAGAAAAGAAGTAATAGATTATAGTGGGATTATTTTACTTGAAATATTCATTGTAGTCTATAAAGAAAGGTGAAGATGGTTAAGTGAAAATGAATTTTAGGTTTAATATTTTTGATTTTGTGAAGATTTTTTGAAATCAGCAATTATGCTGCAGGGGGCAGCTAAGGTGGCACAGTATGGATAGAGAGTGCTAGCTAGGTTCTTTTCCCTTTAAGGCTGTGTTTTCATCTTCCCACTCACATACTTCATTCTAGGGCATGCTAGGGCAAAATGCTAGATTCATCTTCCTGAGCTCAAATCTGGCCTCAGGCAGTTACTGTGTATCCTGGACAAGTCACTTAACCCTGTTTGCCTCAGTTTCTTCATCTGTAAAATGGGCTGGAAAAAGAAATGACAAACCACTCCAGAGTCTTTGCCAAGAAAACACCAAATGGGATCATGACAAATTGGACATAATTGAAAAATAACTAAACAAGAACAGTAGAAAAATCTCTGGTTTGGGAGTCAAGAGATGAGGATTTTAGATGATTCTGTTGTTAGATAACAGTAGTGTGTGACATTAAGCAGGTCACTTCGCCTCTTTGGGGTTCACTTTCTATATTTCCAAGAGAGGTGCAGGTAATTTTTAAAGTTGAACTAGGTAGTATCTAGGTACCCTTTCAGCTATTAATATTCAGTTAATTTTTTTTTGCTTTTATTAACATAGCATGTCAAATCTAGATAGCATAGCTTTCCCTTTTTTGGTATGATAATTCTTCAGCAGTTTAAATCTTGCCTGGGAGACAATGTGAACATATGTTGAAAATTTATTTAAAATTATTTTTAAGGCAAGGCATTAACAACTGGGAGGATCAGCAGAGGCTTTATGAAGAAGGTAGTGCGTAAATTTTAGCAGGAGATGAGGTGTATTGTGTGAAAAGTTACAAGGAAGTAAATGGAATATAGATTGCAACTTGCATGGAACATAAGACTGGAAAAAGTCCAGGTTAGAAGCACTTTAAATGACAAACAGTAGAGTTTATATTAGATCCTGGAGATAATAAAGGGAGTCGTTGAAGCACAGTGAGTATGTGTTTGGCAAACCCAAACTTATGCTTTAGGAAAATCACCTTGGCTGCTAACTGAAGATGGATTGGAGTGGGGAGATACGTAAGGAAGGGAGGTCAGCTAGAAAGGTATTTCAGTAGTCCAGGTTAGAGGAGGTAGGTCCTGAATTAGGGTTATGTCTGTGTGAGTGGAGAGAAGTGAACCTTATAGAGTAGGTCTAGGTAAAGTAGATTTGCAATGTGTTGGTAATGTGGACTGAATGAAAGTGAAGACTGAAGAATGACCTTGAGCTTCAATGATAAGAGGATTGTGGTACCCTACACAGTTAAGGCATGTACATCTTTGGATTGTGAAATAAATGCCTGTTGATCTTCAGTTTAAATAGGTTCTTTTGTACTATTTACCATTCTATAATGTTCTGGATTTGCTATAGAGTCAGATTCAATATTAGGCAACTCAGTTTTGGCCCTATATAAATGCAGTCTAAATGTTTATTTGCCCATGAAGTTATGTGTCAGTTTTGAGAGAGATGAATTTATATTTAAAATCTAAGTAAGAAGTATGTGTTATTGCTGAATAGTTCTTGAGTAGTAAACTAAGTTTTACTAGAGGTCTTCTAACTCTAGAGTAAATATAGAATTGCTCATAATAAATTACTATTTCAAGTACCATTTCAAGTACTATTTCAACAAATTACTATTACAGTTACCATTTATACTTATCATGTAGATCCTGATGTTTTATTGTTTAAAAATATTTAGTCCCACAAGTATATTCTCAAACTACATAATAAGATTATTCAGTGCCATGGTCATCTTTCAAAAAATAGACATTTGTATATTTAGATGATTTGTAACATTTTCATATCAAAATGTTGTAAAGTGTTGTTGAAACTGTATACAAACTCACAAGGATAATTGTGAATTCTGTCTTTTTTTGCAAAGCTTTTTAAAAAACAATGTATTGCCTCTGTAGGATCAGCATCAAGGTTATTATAATCATGGACTGTTCTCATTCCATCAGTATAGTTGAACTAAGAAAGATAGCTGGTTTCTTTACAGACCTTTCCTTGTATCAAAAGTTAGTAAAACAGAAATGTCTTTCTAAAGTAACCACTGGAAATTGCTTTAAAAAAGATATCTAACTCTTTTAAAATCTAGAATAAATTCATCAGTTCTAACCAAAATTTTAATTGAAATTTTGTTATATTTCTTCTTTCTCATAGACTATCATGAATTACACTAACAGCTTTAATACTTTAATATTTTATACATATTCTTTATATATATTGATATAGATTGATATGTCTCTGCTGCTATATCTTCATATAGGGATATGTGTGAACATACCCCCCTTCTTTTTTGGGGAGGGGGGAGAATAGCAAGGTAACCAATGAAAGCGTTGTGTTAAGAAGTTAGCAGCCTTTTGCTGAGGGAGCAGAGTGATTTTACTGGTTTTGCTCAGTTATTGTGCATGCTAAGCATTACCCAGATAAGTCTGAAGGGAAAAAAGTCTGAAAGATCCATCTGTTCATTTCTGCTACACTGCGCTGATATAAGATTACGCTAATCTGGTTGCTTGTCAGGACAGGTTAGTGAAAGCTGATGAATGGGTGAGGTTTAGGATGGACTAGTTCTTTGGAAAATTATAAGCTCCCCCTGTTGATGCCATGTTAAGTGTAGCAGAATAGGTTGATCACTGACCAAGTCGAATGTTTCAGTTGAAACATTTGCCTTAGAAAAGTTAAAAAGGTTGTTTCAAAATTAAAATTTGAAAATTATATTTTATCAAACATTAACATGCATTAAGAAAAGTAATTTATACTATTCACAAATACCTCTAAGAATTTGATTTTTGCTTTACATGCTCGGTAACATACTATCTTTTGCTGATTTTTTCCCTTTTTTCCCTCTTGAGTAGGCATTTTATTGTATGTTTTTCAGTCAAGGAGAAGGAACCATTAAGTATAATTAACTTTATTTTCTCTTGGATTTGCAAATTTCCTCATTTGTTTGTTTACCTTTTTTGAAAAAAAAATATGTACCTATTGACTGACAGTTTTTGACCTTGTAGGTTGAACATCCTGTCACTGAATGCATTACTGGCCTGGACCTAGTCCAAGAAATGATCCGTGTTGCTAAGGGTTACCCTCTTAGACACAAACAAGCTGATATTCCCATCAACGGCTGGGCAATTGAATGTCGAGTTTATGCTGAGGTAAAATGAGTTGTGTTGGACAGAAGGGTAGTAGTTCTGTACCAGTTATAAATAAACACCAAAGTGAAGTGAAATTTTAGAACCTGAGTCAAGTATTTGATTGTATATGCTAGAACTGGCCGAGAATATTTATTGAAATGTTTTTTATATGTTACTTCAAAGTATTCTTAGATTTAATGGAAATAAGTTGCCTACTTTCAGAGATAATAAAGTAATTATTACATGTTATTTAACTGAAATTAAATGAAATATTTTAGTTTTACAACATTGTGGATATCCTTATAGATGTGATTTTATATACTTTCCCAGGTATGTTGAATGTGTCTTAAATATTCACTTAAAAATTTCCCCTAAAATTTAGTGCTATGCTTATCAATTATGTTCTTTTTAATAAGTAGTAATTAAAAATGTTAAGCTAAAAATTGTTCTTAATCAATTTACTTTTATTCCTTGGCAACTATTTACTTCATAAGATTTTCTTTTAGAACAAAGTATCAAAACATATATGAATTAGTAAGTTAATTTTCAACAAAAAATTCTTGCTTTGCTAACTGCATTCTTTTCTTAAATACTTTGGAAGGTGGTTCTACCTACCTAAAATGAAGAATAGGAATTTGATATTTAAAAATACTTATCCAGCCATAATTAAGCATTGGAATATAACAACATTTTTCTATTTTCTACTTGTGGAAATCAAAGCTTTTCCTTTGAAATATAAAGCAATGATATTGTGTGTTTTTAGAATAACTAATGGTACGCTCAGTACTTTTTGGCATCTTTATTCCTTCATCTGTTTATTATTTCTTTTAATATCTGACATACTTTGGCTGCTGTCATTGTTTCTTTTTCTTTTGTTGTGACACTTAACATATTTGAGATTTATTTTGCTAATTATAAAATAATTATAAGTGAGTATATATCATAGCATACGGTCTCACTTTTCTGGTCCTTGTGTGAATTGTTGAGATGTTTCCTTGTATGAATTAATTTGTTGATTTTTATAAAAACGAATGTATCTTATACACTATTGTGATTACTCTGAAGTTGCATCTTTTTTGGTGTATATTTAGGTTGTTTTAATTTTTTAAGATGTGTGCCTGGTTTTAGGTTTTAGTTTTTAGGTTTAAGTTTTAAGTTACTGAGAATTTTACCCATTTCAGCAAAATAAGATGAGACTGATATTGGTCCCTATATATCATTATTCTCTTTAGTTTTTAATAAACCTTTATTTCATATATAATATATGTCATATACATTTATATATGTCATATGTAATAGTAAGACAACAGTGCTCTAGAGTGAATTGTTTGGAAAACAATATAGTTTAAAAATGTTAGTTACTGGAAGAGGCTCTAATTTATAAAGATTAAACCTTACTTCCTCTACTTCATCTAAGATACTGCTTTCTTCTGTTTGGATTTTTAGGATCCCTACAAGTCTTTTGGTTTACCTTCCATTGGCAGACTGTCTCAGTATGAAGAGCCATTCTATCTTCCCGGTGTAAGTCATTCAAGCTTTAATATTCAATGAGCACTTAAAACCATATTGAAGAGATTTA
The DNA here is from genome assembly GCF_011100635.1 of Trichosurus vulpecula. Classification (NCBI taxonomy): domain Eukaryota; kingdom Metazoa; phylum Chordata; class Mammalia; order Diprotodontia; family Phalangeridae; genus Trichosurus; species Trichosurus vulpecula. The sequence continues at coordinate 372,972,771 of NC_050576.1, forward strand.
AAGACCGAGGGTTTGGATTATGGAAACAAGTTAAACTCATGTGATAGCAAAATCCTTTTAGTAGCAAGGTGAAGAGACATTTTGAATAAAGGTATTTAACTTTTAAAAATTATCATCTAGAGGCAACAGAAATATGAGGAGCTAGTTATAGTCATCTTTGTCTTATATTTATTCATTTCCCATAACTCTTCAAACCACATACACTTGTAATAATTATGAAATGACGTTCAACTTCCAAACCAACTGTGTAACTGTGTAAGGGAAATAGAGTGTGCTTTTTTTTTTTAAGCTTTATGGCTTTGAGAGAATAAATGGTCACTTGCTGTAGTTAAAGAAAGACAGTTGTTTAGTTGTGTGTGTGTATGGTATACACACAAATACACACATACACACTATCATCTCTTTTAAATAACTGTTTCTTAAATAGTTTTTGCTGCACAAAAAGAACAAGAATTTATAATCAAGGTAGCCAAAGTAATAAGTGCATATATATGACACTGTGTCAACTTGTGGAATGACAAGGCTGTACCATCTGTGAATATGATTACTCAGTCTGCAAGATTACAGGAAGAATGCTAAATTTGAAGATGTTATTGGATATGTGATATATTTCACTTTTTAAATTGTTTTTGTCCATGTGCTTTCAAAAGGGACTTGACCTTTTTGAGGCTTGGGAGCTTCATGCTGTGTTCAAAGCCCAAAGGCAGAAAAAAATGGTAAAGATTTAACTGGCATTATATGACATTAAGTAGTAGTTAAGAAAATAAGTGTCACAGGGACATATCTAAACATTTTTTTAATCAAACAAAAAAGTATTAAATAAGAATTTACAATGATTACTCTAGTAGTTAGAAGTTTTCACCATGTTGTAAGAGCTAACAGGATGTCAAACATTTTGCCCTTGCAAGTTTTTGCAATTTGCAATTTTCAAACGTGAGACCTGTTGAAAGTACAAGTGATAATGGACAAACTATACCCCCTACAGTCTTTGTCCCACCAAATCTTTCTTCAATTAATGCTGCAGCAGGAGTTTTATGTAATAACATTTGCGCTTGTGAGCCATCCATAGAAAGAAAAAACAATTAAAATGCCTTAAATGTTCTGCTTACTGCTGTTATTTGCTTGTGTGAATGTTGCATGTCAGCTAAATGGACCAAGGAATAGATAAAGTGATTGGGTGCAGGAGAGTGCACACTAAGCTTTGTCTATCATTATTGCTGGGAGCAATCAAATTGATGCCAGCAGGACAGTAGATGCGTTGACAGCTGTAATTATGTATCTCCATGGTGATCACTTTTGGCCTGTCATGGAAGCCCACAAGTCCCCTCCCTTGCAAGCATTTAATCAGATTGGGCTGTCACTTGTCAGGTAGACATGGCGGGCTGGGAGTTGTGCTTAGGGGGAGAGGTGAATTGAAAATGAAGGGTGGGAGATGCCTGATAGCTTCACGTAGTCTATCTCTGGTGCTGAAGAAAGAAATTTTTAATTATGCGAGAGGCTTCTGAGCAATGGTTTGTGGATCTCATATGGAGTTGCTGGGGTGTTTTCTTCTTTTTCTTCTCCTTTTTTTGGTTTTCTAATATATCAGCTCTTTTTTTGACATGATCATTTTGGTCCTCTTTGGGGACATTAGAATATATGCTTTCCGGAATTGATCGGACTTTCATAAATTTTGGTTCTTGTTCTTTTTCAAACTTGTTCTTTTTCAATATTTATTTCTATGTCAAAGTTGCAGATTTGATTTTAGGCTTCTGGTTCCAGAATTGTTTTGAAAAGTAATGTTTTCAATGTGAACTTTTGTTTTGCTCTGAAATTGCCCTAAACATATTGAAGTTTTCATTTAGAAATATTTGATGCCCAATTTATTGTAGTTTTGGTTATTTCAGTGTCATGTTGATTTGTTTTAACTTTACAAAAAAAGCAGTACAGTATAGTGGAGAGATCATGGGACTTGGTGGGAGAAGACTTAAGTTTCTGTCCCTTTTTATTCCTTACTGGCTGTTTGGTCTTGGGCAAGCCACTTCATGCTCTGAGACTGTTTTCTTTTCTGTAAAATGGGTTACTTTTACCACCAACCTCTGAGAACTGTTAAAAAGGAAACAAAATGCTGTCTCTTCCCCCTTCTTTCCCAACCCCACATATACTTAAGCATGAGTAGTAATTATTTTTATTACTATTCAACCTGTTTGATTTCCTACACATATCACTTAAATAACATGACACGTACCTTTATTAATTCAGAATTTAGAGATTCTTTGGATAGATCATCATGGAACTTCTTATTGCCTTTTGGTAATCTCATCTAAAATAATGCTATCAGAGTTTCCTTACTCTTTATAATCATTTGTTATTCATAATCTTTATGATCCCTTTTATTTTATTGATCTATAGAAAATGAAATGAAGTGAGAATGAATTTATCTTGAACATTGATAATATAATATGAAGGTACAGTCCCAGAAAAAGTTTTTGATTTAGTTTGACACCTCTAAATTTATCCTCATCTTTTGAGAAGAACACTGTTGTTCTAAAGATCACACAATAATAAGGTTACCTCTTTGCCCATTTTGTCATATAAACAAGAAAATTAAAGACAGTAATAGCTTTGGGATTATATTACCAAGTTGAGAAGTTGCATGTTTGGAGAAATTTAAATATTAGAATAATTTAGTATTTGTTGTTTTCAAAATTGTTTTCCTTATTTGCTTAATATTTATTATATCAATATGCATTTGGTAGAACTCCAATTTTATCTTTTTCAAGCATAATTAAATTGTACTTTAAAATTAGGTTGCAGTATAATTAAAATTCATTTCAGTTTGTATTTTTACATAAACGTAGGCATTGGCATATATTTTTTTTCTCCAGATTGGCAAGCACAGGCATTAGAATACAATGTATATGTTTTTATATTATCTTTTAAGCATTTATAGTAGTGCATAGTTAAAAAAGGAATTAAACTTGTTCGTTTATAATTTAGTGTCATTTGTATAATAAAGCCATCATCCTATCCTCATGTGGATAACCTAGACAAGAGGTTTTACATGTGGTCCCTTGATAATTGCCTAAATTAAAATATTAAAGGCCTAACAGCCGCTGTGTTGACCTTTTTCTGCCTCGCTGCAGACAGATGAGCTGCTGTTTATTAGAAAGGTTTCTTCCCACAGGTGAAGATCTATATGAGCTTCTAGACTTCTCTACCCAACCCCTTTACAAGTTGTGTATCAAAGTCCTACTGTTCTAGTAACTTCTGTCGAATTCCTCTGTCTTCAAGATCCCTGGAATGTGATGTGTCTCTCAGTCTTGAATATTTTGATTAGCTTTAAAATACTTCACATTCCAAAACTCAACAGCAGCAATTTAATAAATATTTATTCCCCAGCAACTGCTCATTTTATAAGTTTTATGTGGCTAACCTTAGTGCCACATTGATGAAATCAAACTGGGAGATGAAAACAAGAATCAGAGATATACTAACTAACTTGTTGGCTGGTTAACAGCAATCAGGTTCTTCAAAAGAATTTTTTGAACTTGTGCTGGTTTTTTTTTCTCTCATGAAAATTGCAGAATCAGAGCCTTAATTGGGGCTATGTCCTTACAAAGCAAAGCCATGGATAAAGCTGTGTAAACATTAAAGCCTCAGGGGAACAACAGCAAGAGAAAAAAAAAGTATTTTACAGTTGAGAGGGTGAAGCAGAAAAAGAAAGTGTTACAGACATGAAAGCCATAGGACTTGTATTCCCATAATAACTGATAAGCTGATGAACAGTACTTTAAAGTTCCTGCTGAATATGCCTTAGTCTTGTCTCCATTGGAGCTCTCAGAAGGGTACAGTGGGGAATGTGCTTTAGAAGGGGTGGCTCATGACAGGCTTCAGGTGGAAGACACCAACAAATAATTATAAATGCATCCTAAAATTCTGCTTACTTTATAAAAGTATCTTGTTATATGCATGTATTGTGCTGCTCCTTATGGTCCTTTCTTTGAGTGAAAACAGCAATTTGTTCTACTGTATTTTCAGAGATCAAAAGTGATTTGGCTAATAAGTAGCTTTAGATTGCTTTTGTCTTTTCCTTAAAGGAGAAATGTTAATTCAGAGTAAATAATATATGGGTCTTCTCATTTAAAATAGGGAGAAAATTTAAAGTATTTTGTATAAAAAGATTGTTTACCTTTTAACTTGCCTACAATTTGGCCTGTTTCAAAAGATCTACAGAATGTGGAATTATTTTCATTGCTCTTTTTCTTTCTCTTTCTCCTAGGTTCGAGTTGACAGTGGGATTCAACCAGGAAGTGATATTAGTATTTATTATGATCCAATGATATCAAAAGTTAGTTGTTTTTCCTTTGACATTTTTACTCAAAAGACAATGCATGCATTGTAAATTTTAAAAAAATTGGCTTTCATGTGAATCATGCACTGTATAATTATTTGAAACATGAAGTACAAATAGTGATAGTGATAGGAGAGCAGTTTTTTTTTCCTTTTAAAGAAGTTTTAAAGTGCATTATTAGTTTGGATTTTTTTCCTTTAGTGTTAGTAATAAAAATTTTGGATAATAATAAACAGTAGATTTTTTTGCGTAAGTGCTGCTAAATAATATATATATATATATATGCCAATATGTAGATGATAATATAATAATAAAAATAATAAAATAAGTGTTAATAACTGACTGAAAGGAAAGGCTGATAAATAATGAACGACTAGGAATCAAGGAAGGACCTAACTACTCTTTTTCCTGTAGGTTGCAGTATATGTTAGATGCAAATGGCCTTTTGCCGTTTTGTAGTTTGTAGCTAATTTAAAACATAGCTGATTACTTAAGGAATTGACTAATCCAAAGTTTGTACTTTACTTCTATAAGAGAGTAGAGATGTTTCCTTCCTGCTTTCCAGGGTTGTTGCCATTCACAGTAGCTCAAGGGTCTATCTATCTAGGAAGTATTTAGAACTTTTTTTTTTTTCTTAAGGTAGTACTCTTTGCATCTTAGCAAGGGAAATGATCACTATTCTTAGAACTTTTTCATTTGTTATGATGAGATGGAATTCATCCCAGAGGCTTCCTCAAGAATGAAATATCTTGCCAGAATTTGGCATAGTGTTTGAAGAGTTGAACATTACTCTTTCAAGGAAACGATTATGTTTAGTAAACATTCCGAAAGGAACCCACTTGTTCCCTGTACATTTCGTATATTAGTTATCTCTCTGTCAAGCCTCTCTGCATGGACAGAAAGGTCCGTTACATCATTAATTTAAATGAATAACTTAAGTAAAGCTGTTTTCTGAGTTCATTTACTGGGGGGTGGAGCCAAGATGGAGGCTTTAAAACAGAGTTCCTTTACTAAGACTGATAGGCCTAGCTCGATAGTCCAAGAATACATGTATTTGCTGAAAACAAACAGACAAAAGAAGATATTTTTGTTTTAGGCCTGACTCAGGCTAGTTTGTTGGTTCATACTCAGGATCAGAGCATATTAACTCTTGATTATCTAACATTTAGTTTTTTAAAAGTTTATTTAGCAGTATGAAAAGACTATTTGGTGAAGATGTAGCACTGATTCAGTTGGGTACGGCCCTCTGCATCCATATTTGCAAAGTGAGTTGCCTACTCAGCAGGGTGTGTAAAACTGGAGAACTACTTTTGCTTGGGTATTTATACTAAAATGACCAGGAAGCTATACCAGTGGTTTGAACTTTAGTCCTCTGGACCAACTAATTCTTAGGGACAGCTTCGGTTTCTTTAAGGGAAAACTAACCTTGCTTATATGGGTTAGATCATCCTCCTATCATATCAGACAAATGTCAGTGTTCTGAATGAGACCTCTGTTAGTATAACGGTATGTGGAAAAAGGCAACAAACCTGATGAAAACAGCATGGATGTTAATATTGATTAGATTTCAGCTTGCATATTTACTTGTTTTATAACTAATGATACCATCTTATACACACATATACACCCCTAAACACAGTTTTTGAAAACTTTTACATTCTCTCTCTCTCTCTCTCTCTCTCTCTCAGTACACAAATATAAATAATTATATATGCATTTATATGAAGATTTTTATTAGAATAAGTTGTCATATTTTTCTTAAATAGCTGGTCCAAATTAAATATTTATTTTTCTATTTAGTTAATTTCTTATGGTTCTAATAGAACTGAAGCACTGGAGAGAATGGAAGCAGCTCTGGATAATTACGTCATTCGAGGTAACTACAAAACTGTGGGTTTCTCTTATGACATTATATGATATGTTGGCATCCACTTCAGGAAATGGTTTAAACATGTAACAATTAACAAATTAAATAAGTCATCTTTATTAGTTGCAAATTAAAATAAAAAAATTTATATGAATAAAACTGAGATTTATTAAATATAGATATAATTCATTTTTTCTTTAGCACTATTAGATTTTGCATATGAACCCTGAATTTAAATTATTTAAGCTTACACTTTACATTTTATGCTATAGTTTGCCAAAAAGATTATAAATTTGAATGTATTTTCTGATAGATTCAGTAAACTATGAAGTGTTAGGCCTTTTAGAAGAATTGCAAGCTGTTTTAGTTGTTTAATTTGTTTTCTCACCCATTACAAGGTATTTTTGTGGTTTTGTTTTGAACAATTTAAAAACATTTAATTGGTAGTGAACATAAACATTTACAAAAATATTTTGAAACTTAATCATCATAAAGCTTCACAAATTCAGACTAGTTTGGGGAAGTATAGTCTGAATGAAATAAAAGTCTGTCTTTGCTTCAGTTCTTCCCCATCATCTAAGGAGAATCTCTCTCCCTCCTTTTTGGAAATTTTCCACCTCCCTTCTCAACTTGTTTGTTCTCCCATGCATGCACTGTTTCTTTCCCCCCTTTCTCCCCAATCCCAGTTCTGATCATCACACTTAAGCATGAAAGTTATACTGGTGATAGTCAGTGTCACACAAAGAAAGGAAAGCCAGGAGTTTGAGTTCATATTCAATATAAGTGCCAATTCCGTATGAAGGTCTTCAGATTTTATAGACATTCTCTTTAGATTCACCATCTATCTTGTACTCGTACTCTCTTACCTTTCTCAGGAAGTTTAAAACCTACCTCACACTTTTCTTCCTTACCACAACTTCTGTCCTTTTATTAGTGGATTTCAATATATATGTTCTTGTCCCCTCAGATACCAGTTCCTCAACCTATTCAACTTCCAGGACTTAGGCCTTTTCTACCTCAGATAAACAAAGAGATGGTTATACCGCAGATCTTGTCATCACCCACAGTGGTTCAACTTCCATGATTAAGAAATCTGAATTTTCTTATAATCTTCTTGGCTCTTTATACTTCACTCTTCATCAATTGATGTAATCTTTCCATGCTTCTCTGTATTAATCGTGTTTATCATTCATTACAGCACAATAAAATTCCATTCATACCACAATTTGTTTAGCCATTTCTCAGTGGCAGGACATTTACTGGATTTCTGTGTTTTTGCTACCAAAATTTTTTGCTCTCCCTCTCTCTCTCTCTCTCTCTCTCTCTCTCTCTCTCTCTCTCTCTCTTTGTGTGTGTGAGTGTGTGTGTGTGTGTGTGTGTACATATACATATATATGTGTGTGTGTATAGGTGTGTGTATATATATGTATGTATATAGGTATATATATACTTTCTTCTTATCAGTGGCTTCCTTGGGGAATAACCTTCTGGTGGAATCTTTAGGTCAAAGGGTATGGATATTTTAGTCACTTTTTTTTGAATAATTACAAATTGCTTTCTAAAATAGTTGTACTGATCCTCTGCTTTCAGTGCTCTAGTGTGCCTGTCTTCCTGCAACCTCTCTAACATTGATTTCCCATCTTGTGTCATCTTTGCCAATTTTTGGTTGTGAAATGAAACTCCACAGTTGTTTTGTTGTGCATTTCTCTCATTATTATTGATTTGGAATATTCTTTCATAGGGTTGTTGATAGTTTTATGATTCTTTTGAAAACTGTTTATATCCTTTGTTCACTTATATATTGGAGAATAGCTTTTGGTCATATTTATGTGTTGTGTTTGTGTGTTTGTGCATAAATATATTTCTCTCCATACACATATGTATGTATAAATAGTCAATCTTGAAATTTCATGGTGGTAACATTACTAGAAAATGGCACGAAAATATAAAATGTGAATGTTGATACCTTAAACCAATGGGAAGGTAGAGTATTATGTTTCCACGACCAACAAAACTGAACTCTTTCACCAGGGATTGCTGAAAATACATTTTTCTGCATACAGTTCTCTATAACAAAACATTAATTCTGATAATGTGCACTTTTCCTAACACAGTAACCATGAACTAATTCATAAAATGCAGTTCACATAGTAACATTGCTAACATGTAAGACATTTTTCTTGCCAGTAATTCCCTAGAATTATGTGACCTTTTGTGCTAACATCTCAATAAAAAAATTTATTCCATACAATACTGTACTTCTGTAAATGTTTCTACCTTGGCTGTTCTCTGAAAACTAAGGGAGAGGTTGCTGGAACTTTAGTCACTGCTGCCAGAAGAAGCTGAGATGGAGGAGGTCTCGACATTCCCTCCAACACTCTGAACGCACAGGGAGCCCCTTTGTTCAGTAGGGTGAACAAGACTAGTGGAGTGCCTAGGGATGCCAGTTGCTCCACAAACTTGTGTGATTGCCTGCCTCTCATTTTTTTTCTCTAATGCACATAGCTGCAAAACTTCATGGTTGCCAATGCAAAAGTGAGATTGAGATTACTAATATAATTATACTTGAAGTCGCCAAAGTTGAATCCACAAATGTTGAGGATTGACTGTATATGAATGGACACATACATATCTTGGATAGCAAACCCACCTAAGAAAATTGATACTCAGATTTTTTTCTCATTTGAACACATCTCATATCCTAGGTGTATTAATTCAGTTTGTGTAGAAGCCTTTAAATTTCATATAATCAAAATTATGTATTTTTTGTAATTTTCTCTCTCATTTGCTTGATTAATAATACATCTCCTATTAATAACTTTGAAATTAATGTGATCTGTTTCTCTTCTGATTTTTTTTATGGTTTTGCGAAGGAATTGTGGTTGAAGAGATTTTGAGAAGCAACATAAGTGCTCAAAGAATCAGAAGTCAATCAATTTATTATTCCTAGATATGTAAATATGTATGACTTCCTTGCCCTTTCGACCTTTGGACACATAATAATGAAAATCGATTGGGCATCCATCAGACCTTGTATCCTAATTGAGCCCAGATCTCCTTATTCTCTTCCCTTATATCTTATTATTGCTAGTAGGTAGATCCACAGGGACTGATGAGGGGGACCTTAGGAGCAGTCAGTTAGTAGGTGGTCTAGACTGCAACCTCATTATCAACCATAGTGACGCTATGATTAGTAAAATTTGGATTAGGTTAAATTTATTAAGCTGGTAATTTGTTAACCTTGCATTTCTAACCCTCTACCTGACCAAGCCAACTGTTGGGTAATAAGAAGAGGCAGTTCAGTCAGTGATAGGGCCTAGTCTCACAGGAATGGTCTTTAATGTTCAGGTCAAGTAGCCATTTTGAGTTTATTATAGAATGTGATGTAAATGTTGTCAGGCTAATTTCTGCCAGAGTTATTTCCAGTTTTATCAGATGTTGCTACAACTTAGGACCCTGAATATGAGGGCTTTGGATCACCATTCCCCAAACTATCAGATCTTCTGGGCTAGTCCTTTGAGCCATCTTTTAGAGAAGAAATAATTGTGAAGAAGGGGCCAACCTTTCTCCTAGCTACCAGAAACAGTTGCTAACCAGCTGCTACCAGTGGACAGATAGGCACAAGAACTTTGAATAGGTAGACCCCCAAGACTGCCATTCTTACTTCATCAGGAAAGAGAGAAAGTTGTATCTCCTCTTTGCCTAAGTTTATACCTTTAATTTCTTTGTCTTGTTTTATTGCTATTGTGAGCATCTCTGGAAAGATATGAAGTATTAAACATCCTTGCTTGAGTCCTGTGTTTTGGAGGAAGCTTCTAATCGAGTATGTCCCCATTGCAAATGATGCTTGCTTTTGGTTTTAGATAGATACTTTTTATAGCATTAAAAAAAGTTTCCTCTCTGCCTATACTCTGGAGTGTGTGTGTGTGTGTGTGTGTGTGTGTGTGTGTGTGTTCAAAACATACATAAGTATTGAACTTTGTCAAAGGCTTTTTCTGCATCTTTGAGATATTCATGTGGTTTTGGTGGTTTTTGTGTGCTTGATTATGTTAATTTTTTTCCTAATGTCACATCATTCTTGTATTCTTGGCATAAAGCTAGCTTGGTTTTATAAATAATTGAATAAATGATAATTATTTAAATAAATTACTGTAATCTATTTGAGATGATTTTATTTAAAATTGTTGAATCAATAATATTTGTCTCTAATAATTTCCTTTATCTTGCCTTTTTTAGGGTTTTAGGACATTGTCCTAGCCGAATGCTTTCTCACTTTTTGAGAATAAATTGTATAGTGCTGGTATTAATTCTTCTTTTAAAAATTTGATGGAATTCTTATGAAAATCTGTCAAGACCAGGAATTTTTTTCCTTTGGAAATAACTAATATTGTGAAATAACTAATTTTGCTGTAAGCACATGTATAAATAAACATAACATGCATGTTTGCATATATATGTACACGTGTGTCTATATATACACACACACACGAATAGACAAGTGGTATATAGATGCATATATGTATTGCTATGTTCATGTATGCATGTGTCTATATAGGAATATATTTACATATATCTGTGCATGTATGTATATGTGTGTGCATGCATTTGTGTGTTTGTGTGTGTGTGTGTAGAATTGGAAGTGTGATTTCATTATTAGTATAAGGAACTCCTGGATGAGGAGACTACATTGATACAAGTTGGCATCTTCTTTGTAATTTATAGTTCAGAGCATTACCCAGATTAGTTGTGTCAAACTCAAATAGAAAAAGATCCAGGTAGCATTTTGGCTTATAAAAGTACAAATTAACATTTTCTATGTTTTATTGTATTTTAACTTACTTTGTTAAACATTTCCCAATTACATTTTCATCTCATTCTATGACCTAGATCACTTAGAAGTTAAGTGACTTTTAAATAATTTTTTTAGGCTCCATTATTTTTGATTTCTACTTGGTCTTCAATTAGTATAGTGATTTTGTATTTTTAAAGGTAATCTAATTCATATTCTTAGTTTTGCTAACATATAACTGCATACAGCACATATTTAAATTATATTTCTTCTTATTTATATACATTGCAGTTTTGTTGATTTGATTTTCTCCCTTTTTTAATCAGGTTGGCTAAAGGTGTGTCAATTCTGTTTATGTTCTTAAAGAACCAGCTTTTAGTTTTATTTTTCATTCCTGTAGCCTTTTTAATGTCCATTTTATGCATTTCTCTAATTTTTAATTTTGGATTTGTGCAAATTTAAAAAAAAATTTTGTATACTTAGAATTGTCCCCATTATTTTCTGTAATCTTCTTTTCCCTTATATGATCATGAACTCTTTATCTGTCCATTGATCTAAAAGATAATATCTTCCTTTGTCCTCTAATTTTCCTAAATATAAGAGATAGTAACCATTTATATTTAGGTCATACATCTATTTGGAAATTGCCTTGGTAGATTGAGAAATTAGTCTAATCCCAATTTCTGGCAAACTACTGTTCAGTTTTCCCTATAGTTTTTGTAAGCTCTGATTACAAAAGCTTGGGTTTTTTAGTTGATTGAACTTTGGGGCTACTAGTTTTGTTTCCTTTTCTGCTTTGTATGCCTAATTTGTTCTAGTCAGTGAGTTTTCTATTTTTTAACCAATACCAGTTTATTTGGATGATTGCTATTTTATCATATATCTGGAGAACCGGTACTTCTAGACCCCATGCCTTCCCCATTCTTTCTGCTTTTATTTCCCTTGAGCCTTTTTTACCTCTAGATGAATTTCAGTAAATTAGTCACAATATATTAAGAGCTTACCATTTACCAGGTTCTGTGCTATGCTTGGGAATAAAAAAGGATCAACAAAAGGAAATAATCTATGCCATCCCCACCCAAGGAGCTTAATGGAGGATAACAACCAGTGTGGAGTAGGGAGGGGTAACCCCACTTTTGATGGCTAAGTCCGGAGAGCCAGAAGTAGATCAACTGTTCCTCAAAATGGAGGTTATTGGAGGAACTTAGCAATGGTAGAACGGCTCCCAGGATCAAGTATTGTTCTAGTGTCAGAAGGCTATAGGAAATGAGGGGACTTCCAGGGTGAAGTTTGATTGTTAGTCACTGTGATGACACTGTGGCCCTTGTTTGTTAGTGTCTGGCCCTTAAAATCTCTCTTTGATCTAGAGTGACATCACCACAGACCCTGCACCCATGATATGAATCTTAGATTTCTCTTCTCAGTGTCAGTGACAGATATGTGGCCTGTGTTTTGGCTAGGTCCTGAATCTGGGGTCCCTCACCAGAGTTATTAACAAGATAGCACTGAACCCCTGTTTTGTTCTAAGGTTTGTTTCTACAGTCTTAGCTCAGCCCTGGTCTACAGAAAGAGTACTGGTCACTTGTCTCTGGGTTGAATTTGTGATTTTGGGCTGGAAATATGGCTCAGTGTCTATATATGTCTTTATTTTTTTTCCTTTGTATTAGTCTTCAGAGATAGGACACTTTATTTTATTACTTTTGCTTTCCTTTGTAGTTTTATAGATTGAGGTGTTTGCAGATCAGGTAATCTGTTTACGCTTTTTTTTGGTGGTGGTGGAGGTAGGAATACTTCAAATGACTCAATAATGCGATTTTCATCCTTTTCATTGATGATTAGGCTCAGGTTTGCAGGATATGTCATTTTTGGGATTTCTCTTGAATTCCCTTGCTGTTCAGAATATATTATTCTAATCCCTTCTAAAATTTCCATTGGATATAGAATAGTCTTGTGTTCATTTCCTTTATATTGGAAATTTTTTCTTGGTCATTTTCTGAATTTGTTTTTCATCTTTTTAAATTGTTAAATTGTCTTGGAGTTTGCCCACTGTTTGGTTTGGTTTTTTCCATTTTTTTCAGAGGTTACCTATGGTTTCTTTCAATTGGTGCTTTGATTTTTTTATTCAGAAGTCCTGGGCAGTTTTATTATTTTTCATATCATGATATTCAGGTTTTTTGGTTTTTCTTATTTTGGGAGTCCTATAAACCTTAAGTGTCTCTTCTGTGTTGTCCATTTCCAGTTTCATCTAAGTGGTCTTGTGATCATATAGCTTAGTTGATTCTCATGTACAAAGCTTTCTTCAGACTTGTTTTAGCCTCTACTGCTTTTAGTTTTTTGTATGTGGCAGTACTGCTTCTAATATTCAATTATCTTCTTTCATAGTGTTTTGCAAATTAGTTTGTATCATAAACCTCTCTTGCTCTTAGTTGCCATTTCTTTCTCCTTGACAATTACATCATATTTGCTGACCAAGGTGGTATCTAGGCTCTTTTGACCTCTTCATTATGGCACCTCTTTTACATTGATATGATGGATGGAGGAAATGTAAGCAAACAATTTAATTTCTTCTTTACACTTGTAGTTTGCAGTGGATATTTGTGGTTTATTTTGGATTTCATTTCATTGTCTTTTGGTCAATTTTTGCTTTACAGTAGCATGCTTCAGTTGTAGCTTTTATTCTTTAGAAATAGCTGACTATATTGAATTATGATACCTATCTTATCATTTCACTTTCTGGTGAGGTATTTTTCGTTGTGATCTTGTACACTGTAACATAATCTCTCACTTAAATATGAATCTATTATCAACTTTTCTACCAAATTGCGTGTGACCTCTAAGGAGGCCTTTTCCCATTCTATATCTGTGATTCTCTAATCATATATATTTTAGGCCTTCTGTACTCTGAAACTGAATGGTTTAATACAGTCTCTTTTTTTGTTTTGTGCTTGTAGTTAAAAAATTTTTTTAACATGTCAGGGTTTAAAGACTATAATGGTAAGTAAAGTGGGACTTTTTATTGTCTTTTGTTTGGGAGTGCTTTTCATCACTAAGGCAGTCAAGTGCCTTTGAGTCTTGCCTTTGTTTCCATCAAGAGTCTTTGATTGAATCAGGAGTATTTGATTACCTGTTTAAATCGCAGGAAGGCTTAAGTCACATGGGTTTGAGTCTCATGGTTGTGATACACTCTGACCCTAAAGAAATATATATACTCTGAGGTTAGCATTTTGTTTGGGGATCACTCACTGGAAGTGTAGTGTGATTTGACCAGATGAGACTCTGGATAGCTGTGAAGGAGCACCCCTGGGCTTTGAAAACACAGATATTGGTGCTTCTCTCTTAGATAACTATGTACGTATTGCTATGGACAGACAGCTAGAAGCCTTATCTGCTGATTTGTGTTATTTGCTCTGTCTGTATAATTTCTGCTTGTAATTTCAGTTTGTGTTTTCTCTGAAGTTCAGAGTGCTGACTTTTTCCCCTGAACTAAGTGAATGCTGTATGCATGTTTAATTAAAGTGAGATTGTTAACCCCTTAAAGTTGCTTTCCTTAGAAAAACAGATCAAAGACCCTGTGCTAGTAGCCCTCCTGTGTGCTGGTGTTGTTGGTCTTACACAGCCACAGTAGCGCCAGGTAGCATTGTTGTTACAAGGACATATTGTTAAGTTTTGGTAGAGAATGCCAGTCCCAAATAAAAGAACTGCAGTTTAGGATCTAGCCCAAATTTCGTTGCATTGGCAGAAAAAATTCTCAGTAACCATCATTCAGTGTAAAGCTAGATTTATCAATTTTATCTTGAAATTTCTTTTCATTGAAATATCAAATCTTATATACACACACACACACAAATCTCTCCCTTGCATTCCATATACACTTGACCTTACTTATCTGAATCACTCTCTTAAAAGCTTGTAGTAATTCTTCCAGTGTCAAGATGCTAGAATGAAGAAGGAACTCTCTGAAGCACTCCCAAATTCCCCTCCAAACAACTAGAAAACTGCTTCAGAATTGATCTAGGAGCAGGGAAGTAGCTTACCTGCCAGGCAGGAAAGGGCTGTCTTACTGAGGTGGGAGGGGAGCAGTTTTCAAGAGCAGCAGCAGCCAGCCTCACAGCAGGAAGCTTGCAACAAGGGTCTAAGTCTGGGGCAATCCACCAGTCAGGCCCCACCCTCCTACAAGACAGTAGACTCTGGTGCAAGTATTTTGTGTAGCACAGCATGGCCCCACCCCAGTGACTCCACCCCAATACAAGCCACCAGTAAGGCCTTGACTCCATTGTTGACCAGTAGTGAAGCCCTATCCCATGGCTGGACAATAGTGAGACCCTGCCCCTAGGGCCTACCAGCAGAGAAACCCCATTTACATAGCAACACAGCAGCAGGGCCCCACCCCTAGGGCAGACCAGCAACAATTTCCATCCTTCAGGGCCAGCCACCAGAAAGACTCTGTTACCATAGCAAACCAGCAACAGGGCCCACAACACGCCAGAAGCAAAACCCCACACCCAGAAGAGGACAGCAGGGTACAAAATTGTAAAATAAGGTGGTCTAGCAGTACCAGATCTCAAACTGTGTTATAAAGTGGTAATTGTCAAAACAATCTGATGCTGCCTAAGAAATAGGGTGGTGGATCAGTGGAGTAGATTACGCACAGATTACATCATAGCAAATGACCATAGCAATGTAGTATATCATAAACTCAAAGATTCAAGCTTTTGGAACAAAAAAATCATTATTTGACAAAAACTGCTGGGGAAACTGGAAAACAGTATGTCAGGAACTGGGTATAGACCAATATCTCAATGGCATATCAAGATAAAGTAAAAATAGGTACATGATTTACACATAAAGGGTGATGCCATAAGCAAATTAAGAGAGCACAAAATAGTTTATGGATAAGGGAAGATTTTAGGACCAAAAAAGATATAGAGATGATAACAAAATGTAAAATAGATAACTTTATGTAAAATTTAAAAGTTTGTGCCCAAACAAAACCAATGTAACCCAAATTATATGGAAAGCAGAAAACTTGGGGAGAAATTTTGCAACAGATCTCTGATAAAGGCCTCATTTCACAAATACATAGAGAACTGAGTCAAATTTATAAAAATACAAGTCGTTCTCCAATTAGTAAATGGTCATTTATCACCATTCGAACAGGCAATTTTCAGACAAAGAAATCAAAGCTATATGTAGTCATATGAAAAAATGCTGTAAATCACTATTTATCAGAGAAATGCAAATTAAAACAATTCTGTGGTCCATCTCACACCTATCACAGTGGCTAATATGACACAAAGGAAAATGTTGTATGTTTGAAGGCATGTGGGAAAACTGGGAAACTAATACACTGTTGGTGGAGTTATGAACTGATCCAACCATTCTTGAGAGCATTTTGGAGCTATACCCAAAGGACTATAAAACTGTGCATATGCTTTGATCCAGCAATACCACTGCTAGGTCTATATCCCAAAGATATAACCAAAAAAGGGAAGAGGACTTATTTGTACAAAAATATTTTTAGCAGCTTTTTGTGGTGGCTAAGAATTGGAAATTAAAGGGATGCCCATCAGTTGGGGAGTGGCTAAACAAGCTGTGGTATATGATTTTAATGGAATATTATTGTGCTATAATACATGACAAGCAAGATGATTTCATAACAGAAAGACTTATATGAACTGATGCATAGTGAAGTGAACAGAGTCAGGAGAACTTTGTACACAGTATATTGTTCAAAGAACTGTGAATGACTTAGCTGTTCTCAGCAATACAATGATCCAAGACAATCCTAAAGGACTAAATGATGAAGCATACTATCTGCTTCTAGAGAAAACACTAATACTGATTGAATACAGACTGAAACATGCTATTTTTCACTCACTGGAAGGGTGTTGTGTGATTTGACAAGATGAGATTCTGGGTAGCTACCGGAGGTCCCCTCTGCCCCCGGTTTTGAAAACCCAGAGATTGGTGCCTCTCTTGCTGGTAATGATCTAATTCTTTGGTCAGACAGCTAGAAGCCTGTCTGTTGATAACTGTGTGTGTTTACTCTGTTTATATTGTCTCTATTTGTAATTTTTGTTTGTATTTGCTCTTGAGGTGGCAAGTCTGTTGCCTGTTTTTAAGTAGAGGATATCATGAAGGTATTTCTAAATATCAGGAGTTCTAAGACCATCAGAGAAAGGGAGTTCATAAAACACTCAAAGCAAAACCTGGCTTGCTTTGAAATTTTTTTAGTGTTATCCTAACCACTTCAGTTTACAAGATAGAAGGGAAGATCATATTTATAGGGGTTCTCAGGGTATTGCAGACAAGAGTTTCTGTCTTCAGAAAACAGAATCTTTCATTCTACTTCAAACTTTAGTAGTTAGATTATGAAGAAAAGAAATGTGCTCCTGCTCATCCTGCTGAGATTGGGAGGAGGGTGTATTCTGTGGGTGAGAAGATAAACTTGCTTTTGTCCACCACAGACATGCTATCTGACCTCACTGGAGAAGCTTTCCCTCTTGGTTCTGCTTGTCTAACCTGCAGGGGGCCACTGACACTATGTAGGACACTGATTCAGGATCTTAGTGCGCTTTTTCAGGTTAGTTTGGGTGGAAAACACAATGTCTTTGTAAGAGCCATTTAAAGTGGTATGTAGGTGTTTACATGATTGAGAGAGAACCTTTGGCAAATGCTCCCTTTTATCTTATGCTCCATTGCATGAGGGCTGGTGTCTTTTGGAGAGTCACTGTTGCATTGCATATGGCAATCAAGCAGTCAACCAACAATTAAGCATTTACTAAGGCTTCTGGGTGCCAGGAACTGTTGTGGGTTCTGGGAGTACAAAGACAAAAATGAAAAAACATCCTTCTCTAAAGGAACTTAACTTCTGTATCCATACTTTTACCAGTTTGGGATACTGTAGTCTTCTGCCAGTTCTGGGCTTGTCAGAAATTAGAATTTTCTTAAGTCTTTATACACACATAGGTAAACACACACACACACACACACACACACACACACACACACACACACGCTTGTGTATAGAATATAAATTTTAGGTGACTATTTTCTCTTTTATTCAGCTAAAACTGGGTCTTTTCTCTGGGCTCAGTAGAGTGACAGTTTCATCTACAATCTGTCTACTTCCAGATTTATATATGTTTTCTGGCTTTTCTTTCTTACATTTAAATTTTGGGTGGTTGCATGTAGTAGTATTTCAGAGCTAAAGATCTTTTGGTTTGTGAGGCTAGCATAGCATACAGTGGGATATTTATTTCTTGCTAGGCAATCTTGCCAAATTTTTGGTGGTCAGTGCCAACTGAAGAGTAATTCCTATCCATAGTCACTTATTCTAAATGACTAAGCTTTTCATAGGCAGCTCACAATTATACTCACTTATACTTTCTCTACAAACTTAAATGCAATTTAAAGCCTTTTACATTAATAAAAAGTCTTAATATTTGTAGAACATACCATTCTTGTTACAATTAGAACAAGATTTAAAGGCATAGAAGCTGCAGCATAATTTGGTCCAGTTCTTTGCAAATAGTAGGAAGTGAACAAATGGTTTTTGAATTTATTTGAATTAAATTATATATTCTTTCCATTTTCCATGATGCTTTTTAGGAAAACATCTTCCCCTTTCAAAGGAGATTTCCCTTCAAATATTTTAAATGAACACATGCTTAGTTTCTTTGCTAATCTCCCAGTCTTCTACCTCATTTTCAAAGTTGCTTGTGATTTTATAAACAGATTAGATGCTTTTTAAAAATGATTTAAAAACATTTAAGCAGAACATAGCTAGTTTTTTCGATTAAGGATGGGTCAGCATATTCTTTTCTTTTACCCATTGCCATTTCCAGTCTTGCTCTATCAGTTATGCTTCGAAGGGATGGAAACTGAATATTAATTTTCTTTATATTTCACTTAAATATCTTTGCATTTCTATGTGCTTTGCATATTTTAGGCCCTTTGTTGATGGTTGTTGTAATGAATTAAATGCTGTATATCTGCAGATTCTTACTTCAGGGGGCAGGCAGTCTAATCATTATTTTTTTATTATTATTTTATTATTATTTCTAATTATTATTTTTTTTATTCTCATTGGTGTAATCTACTTCCCTCCTACTTCTCTCAAAGATTTTACAGTCTGGCTCCTTCTTTTTGATACAAAATAATAATGCAGTCTGTCTTTTAAAATGTGTCTGTCGTTAATTTTTTTATTCTGAAATTAAAAATACAAAAAATTCATTTCATTCATGTAGCAGGGCTGAAAAGAGTATTCTACACTTTGCTATAATTCTGTTTCACATTTCTTGCTTTTTAAAAAAGTTTATAGGGGGGTGGAGCCAAGATGGCAGCCAAAAAGCAGGGACTAGCATGAGCTCCCCACCGAGTCCCTCCAAAAACCTGTAAAAAATGGCTCAAACCAATTCTAGAACTGCAGAACCCACAAAAGAGCAGAGGGAAGCAGGGCTCCAGCCCGGGACAGCCTGGATGGTCACTGCGTGAGGTCTACCCCTCACTGAGCTGGGAGCGAAGCAGAGCCCAGCGTGGGCAGCATAGACCAACCAGACCAGGAGCCAGGCAGAGCGTGCCCTAGCACCCTGAATCAGTGAGCTGCAGCAGTTACCAGACTTCTCAACCCACAAACACCAAAGACAACAGAGAAGGTTAGTGGGAAAAAGCTGTGGGAGTGGAAGGAGTTCCCGGTTGGGCTACTGCCCTGGGGGCAGCAGAGGTGGGGCAGCTACAGAACTACAGCTGCAGTTGCTTCCGGCCCCAGGCCCACGTGGTGGGAGGAATTAAGTGGCGGATCAGAGCAGGAGTGCAGAGCCTGCTGAAGATCTAAGTCCAGTCCGGGTTGGGGGTTCTTGGGGAAGGAGGAGTGCTGGTGTGGCAGAGCTGGTGCATCCCCCCAAGCTTGGAACATAGAACTCTTTAGTCTACAAGCAATCATACCCCGCTGAAAAACTCAAGGATCAAGTTAGTTGGCTGGAAATATGGCCAGGCAGCGAAAATGCACCCAGATTCAGTCTCAGACTTTGGAATCTTACTTTGGTGACAAAGAAGACCAAAACATACAGCCAGAAGAAGTCAACAAAGTCAAAGAGCCTACACCAAAAGCCTCCAAGAAAAACATGAACTACTCTCAGGCCATGGAAGAGCTCAAAAAGGATTTGGAAAAGCAAGTTAGAGAAGTAGAGGAAAAATTGGGATGAAAAATGAGAATGATGCAAGAAATCCATGAAAAACAAGTCAATGACTTGCTAAAGGAGACCCAAAAAAATACTGAAAAATACACTGAAGAAAAAAAGACTTTAAAAAATACACTAACTCAAATGGCAAAAGAGCTCCAAAAAGCCAATGAGGAGAAGAATGCCTTGAAAGGCAGAATTAGCCAAATGGAAAAGGAGGTCCAAAAGATCACTGAAGAAAATACTACCTTAAAAATTAGATTGGAGCAAAAGGAAGCTAGTGACTTTATGAGAAATCAAGATGTTATAAAACAGAACCAAAGGAATGAAAAAATGGAAGACAATGTGAAATATCTCATTGGAAAAACCAACTGACCTAGAAAATACATCGAGGAGAGATAATTTAAAAATTATTGGACTACCTGAAAGCCATGCTCAAAAAAAGAGCCTAGATCTCATCTTTCAAGAGATTATCAAGGAGAACTGCCCTGATATTCTAGAGCCACAGGGCAAAATAGAAATTGAAAGAATCTACTGATCACCTCCTCAAATAGATCCCAAAAAGAAATATCCTAGGAATATTGTCGCCAAATTCCAGAGCTCCCAGATCAAGGAGAAAATACTGCAAGCAGTCAGAAAGAAACAATTTGAGTATTGTGGAAATACAATCAGAATAATCCAAGATCTGCCAGCTTCTACATTAAGAGATCGAAGAGCTTGGAATACGATACTCTGGATGTCAGTGGAGCTAGGATGAAAACCAAGAATCACCTACCCAGCAAAGCTGCGTATCATGCTCCAAGGCAACATATGGATTTTCAATAAAATTGAGGACTTTCAAGCTTTCTCACTGAAAAGACCAGAGCTGAATAGAAAATTTGACTTTCAAACACAAGAATCAAGAGAAGCATGAAAAGGTAACCAAGAAAAAGAAATTGCAAGGGACTTGCTAAGGTTGAACTGTTTTGTTTACATTCCTACATGGAAAGATGATGTTTATGATTCATGAGACCTCAGTATTAGGGTAGCTGAAGGGAATATTCATGTATATATATATATATGTATATGTATATATATATATATATATATATATATATACACACACACACAGACACACACACACACACACACATATATACACATATATGTATGTATGTATATATGTACACACACATATATATGTTTATATATATGTACATGTGAGTGTGTATGTATGTATATATGTACGTGTGTGTGTGTGTATATATATATATATATATATATACATAGAGAGAGAGAGAGAGATAGAGAGAGAGAGAGAGAGGGCACAAGATGAGTTGAAGATGAAGGGAAGATATCTAAAAGAAATAAAATCAAATTAAGAGATGAGAGAGGAATATATTGAGAGAGGGAGATAGGGAGAGGTAGAATGGAGTAAATTATCTAGCATAAAAGTGGCAAGAGAAAGCAGTTCTCTAGGAAGGGAAGAGAAGTCAAGTGAGGGGGAATTAGTGAATCTTGCTGTCATCAGATTTGACCTGAGAAGGGAATACCATACATACTCAATTGGGTAACTTACCCCACAGGAAAAAATGAGGAAGAGGAAGATGAGGAAGAGGAAGATAAAAAAAGAGGGGATGATAGAAGGGATGGCAGATGGGGGCGGAGGTAATCAAAAACAAATACTTTCAAAAGGGGTCAGGGTCAAGGGAGAAAATTCAATAAAGGGGTATAGGTTAGGAAGGAGCAAAATTTAGTGAGTCTTTCACAACATGAGTATTGTGGAAGAGTTATACATAATGATACGCATGTAGCCTATGTTGAATTGCTTGACTTCTTAGGGAGGGTAAGTGGGAAGTGAAGAGGGGAGAGAATTTGGAACTCAAAGTTTTAAAAACAGATGTTCAAAAACAAAAAAAAAGTTTTTGCATGGAGCTAGAAAATATGATACACAGGCAATGGGGCATAGAAATTTATCTTGCCCTACAAGAAAGAGGGAAAAGGGGATGGGAGGGGAGTGGGGTGACAGAAGGGAGGGCTGACTGGGGAACAAGGCAGCCAGAATATACGCCATCTTGGAGTGGGGGGGAGGGTAGAAGTGGGGAGAAAATTTGTAATTCAAACTCTTGTGAAAATCAATGCTGAAAACTAAATGTATTAAATAAAAAAATTTTATAATAATGAAACATGCTTGTTACTTTCAAAACTGTCTTCCTTTTCTGTACTTCTTTTTTAACTTCCTTCTGTTATCTTTTGTGCATTTAAAAAAACTGCTTCCATGGCCCTTTTTTGTTGTCATCAGTGTTGCTAATCCTCTTTCCACCCTTTTAACTAGTTTCCCTCCCACTAAGAAAGAGAAGGAGGGACCTTGTAGCAAATAAGCATGGTCAAGTAAAACTCATCCATCCAGTGGCCCTAAGTGTGTGTGTGTGTGTGTGTTTAAAACAACAATGTTGCTAGCACCTGCTGTGTCTGTGTAAGGCCAATAACACCAGCACACAGGAAGGCTTCTAGCCCATGTTCTTTGATCTACTTTTCTTAAGAAAAGCAACTTTAAAGGGTTAACAGTCACTTTAATTAAACATACATATATCATTTGCTTAGGTTAGGGGGAAAAGATCAGCCCCCTGAACTTCAAGGCAAACACAAACAGAAATTGCAAACATACATTATATAAACAGAGCAAATAACACAAACCAGTCTATCCATGGCAATACATAGTTACCAGAGAAGCACCAACATCTGGGTCATCAAAGCCAGAGGGGCTGTTTCAACATCTTGCCCAGAGTCTCATTACTTTTTCAATGAGTGTACCCCCCAGAGTCAAACACTAACCTTCCAATAACCTCCCAGCTGTTCAAGGCCCTGGAGGCTTGGGGCTGACCATTTAGGGTGGGGTAAATTACTAACACCAGGGTGTGGGAAAGTTCTTCCATCTGTAGTACCTGATTCCTGCCCTGATTACCATTATAGTGTGTGTGTGTGTGTGTGTGTGTGTGTGTGTGTCTGTGTGTGTCTGTGTCTGTGTGATTGTGTAGATAGAAAGTTAGATGGTTGGGGGGTGGGGAGAAAGAGAGAGAGACAGTATGTGTGTGTGTGTGTGTGTGTGTGTGTGTGTGTGTGTGTGTGTGTGTGTTTAAAAGAAGGAAAAAAAGATAAATTCCTTATACATGTAAATGTATATATTTTGGCCACTGCATTGTTAAGTTTTGCTTGGCCATATTTATTTATTACAAGGTCCCCCTTTGGTTACTGAGGGGGAAATACGTGTGTGCATATGTATACACATATATACACACACATGTGTGTATACACATACACATTTGTGTATGTCTCTGCACCACTAATCTACCTCCCATGTTTCACTGTAGGTTCTCTGGAAACTAGTCATTACTTTTGTCAGAAATGTTACATCTTTCAAAGTTATTATTTTTATGATGTTTTCTTTGTATATATTGCTCTCCTGTTTCTGCTCAATTTATTCTGCATAAATTCATATAATCCAGCATTCTCTAAAATCATATTTCTTGTCATTTTCTTTGTGGTGCAATAATATTTCATTACAGTCATTTTATTTAGCCATTTCCCAAATGTTTAAGAGATAGTAAGTAATTGCATCCCATTAGATTCTGGTTGATTGGTTGATATGGAAGCATTCATTATAAGAGATATTGGATACAAATATTTTTTCCCAGTCAGCCTCTTCCCTTTAATCTTAAATATAGCAATTTTGCTTGTTCAGGAACTTAACGGTTTCTTGTAATTAATATAATCTGGTTTTGCTTTTTAAATTTCCAATATCTCTTGGTAAATAATTCATCTGCCCATGGCTATGAAAGCCATATGATTGGTTTCCCTTCTGATATTTTTCTGGCATCTGATATTCCAGCCATGTTT
Source organism: Trichosurus vulpecula (assembly GCF_011100635.1). Classification (NCBI taxonomy): domain Eukaryota; kingdom Metazoa; phylum Chordata; class Mammalia; order Diprotodontia; family Phalangeridae; genus Trichosurus; species Trichosurus vulpecula. The sequence goes on from NC_050576.1 coordinate 372,996,818, forward strand.
CCATTTTGTATTTATTGTGTTTTGTAGTTTATCAATTATATATTATTGATATCCATTATTTCTGATTTTTCCTTATTGTGTATACTGTTTTTTTTAAATGAATACTTAGTGGTTTTGAGGATTGCTTCTTTATAATATAGTTTGAGTGACACAAATTTGTCTGGAATAGCTAACATATTGAATGGCAGAGTTCAGGAAATTTTTGACGTGGCAGAACATCAGGGTGAATCTCATAAGTTAAAATGATCAAATATGGCAGAGGCAAAAGTCTGTTTTACTTCTGACCAGTACTTCTCTTTATCTTTCTTCTCTTCTATCAACTCCACTCCCTTTCTCTTATCTTCTTCCCCTCCTACTGTCCTGTAAGGTAAGATACTTTTCTATAGCCAGTTGAGTTGGATTATGTTATTCTCTGTTTGAGCCAATTCCAATGAAATTAAGGTTCAACCTTTACAGCCGCCCCCCCCCCAATATTCTCCTTCCATTGTAAAAGCTTGGTTTTGTGTATCTTTTCTTTGACATAATTCTCCCTGCTCTTCCTCTCATGTCCCCCTTTTACCAATGCATCCCCTTTTCTTTCCCCTTAATTTTTTATTTTTGAAATTATCCCATCATAGTCAATTCACGCTCATGCCCGCTGTCTGTGTATACTCCTTCTAACTACCCTAATCATTATAAAATTCTTATGAGTTATAATGATCATTTTCCAATATAGGAATGGAAACAGTTTAACCTTATTGATTCTGTTATGATTTCTCTTTCAGGTTTATTTTTTTATCCTTTTAAATTTTTTATTTAAAAGTGCAATTTTCTATTCAGTTCTGGTCTTTTTATCATGAATACTTGAAAATACTCTCTTTCATTAAATATCTATTTTTTCTCCAAAGGATTAGTTTTTCTAAGCTCATTATTCTTAGTCGTTAATCTGCTGTCCCATCTTTAATGTAGAGACTGCTGAATGTTGTGTGATCCTGACTGTGCCTCCATTTTATTTAAATTGTTTCTTTCTTGCAGCTTGCAGTATCTTGTCCTTGGCCCTGGGAGCTTTGGCATTTGGTTATACTATTTCTGGGAGTTTACATTTTGGGGTCTTTTTCAGGAGGTTATCAGTGGATTCTTTCAGTTTCTATTTTACCCTTTGGTTCTAGGATATCAAAACAGTTTTCCTTGAGAATTTCTTGAAATGTCATGTCTAGGCTTTTTTCTCAATCATGGTTTCCCGGCAGTCTGATAATTCTTAAATTATCTTTCTTTGACCTATTTTCCAGGTCATTTGTTTATCCAGTGATATAATTCAGCTTTTCTTCTATTTTTTCATTCTTTTGATTTAGTTTTATTGTTTCTTGGTGTCTCATGGATGTATTAACGTCCACTTGCTCAATTTTAATTTTTTTTAAATTTAATTTATTTAGTATATTTAGTTTTCAGCATTGATTTTCACAAGAGTTTGAATTACAAATTTTCTCCCCATTTCTACCCTCCCGCGAACTCCAAGATGGCATATATTCTGATTGCCCCATTCCCCAGTCAGCCCTCCCATTTGTCACCCCACTCCCCTCCCATCCCCCTTTCCCTTCTTGTGGGGCAAGATAAATTTCTATGCCCCATTTCCTGTGTATCTTATTTCCTAGTTGCATGCAAAAACTTGTTGTTGTTGTTGTTGTTGTTGTTGTTGTTGTTGTTGTTTTTGAACGTCTGTTTTTAAAACTTTGAGTTCCAAATTCTCTCCCCTCTTCCCTCCCCACCCACCCTCCCTAAGAAGGCAAGCAATTCAACATAGGCCACATGCGTATCATTATGTAAAACCCTTCCACAATACTCATGTTATGAAAGATTTACTATGTTTTGCTCCTTCCTAACCTATTCCCCTTTATTGAATTTTCTCCCTTGACCCTGTCCCTTTTCGAAAGTGTTTGTTTTTGATTACCTCCTCCCCCTATCTGCCCTCCCTTCTATCATCCCCCCTTTTTTATCTTCTTCCTCCTTCTTTCCTGTGGGGTAAGATACCCAATTGAGTGTATATGGTATTCCCTCCTCAGGTCAAATCTGATGAGAGCAAGATTTACTCATTCCCCCTCTCCTGACTTCTCTTCCCTTCCTAGAGAACTGCTTTCTCTTGCCACTTTTATGTGAGATTACCCCATACCCCATTCTATCTCTCCCTTTCTCCTTTTCTCAATATATTCCTCTCTTATCCCTTAATTTGATTTTATTTTTTTAGATATCATCCCTTCATATTCAACTCACCCTGTGCCCTCTCTATATATGTCTGTATATATATACATATCTATGTATACCCCTACATACATACATACATAGACAGACACATATGTATACATACACATATACATATATATATGTGAATATTCCTTTCAGCTACTATGATGTTGAGGTCTCATGAATCGTACACATCATCTTTCCATATAGGAATGTAAATAAAACAGTTCAACTTTAGTAAGTCCCTTATGATTTCTCTTTCTTGTTTACCTTTTCATGCTTCTCTTGATTCTTGTGTTTGAAAGTCAAATTTTCTATTCAGCTCTGGTCTTTTCACTGAGAAAGCTTGAAAGTCCTCTATTTTATTGAAAATCCCTATTTTACCTTGGAGCATGATACTCAGTTTTGCTGGGTAGGTGATTCTTGGTTTCAATCCTAGCTCCATTGACCTCCGGAATATTGTATTCCAAGTCCTTTGGTCCCTTAATGTGGAAGCTGTCAGATCCTGTGTTATCCTGATTATTTTTCCACAATACTCAAATTGTTTCTTTCTGGCTGCTTGCCGTATTTTCTCCTTGACCTGGGAGCTCTGGAATTTGGCAACAATATTCCTAGGAGATTTCTTTTTGGGATCTATTTGAGGAGGCGATCTGTAGATTCTTTCAATTTCTATTTTACCCTTTATTAGGGCAGTTCTCCTTGATAATTTCTTGAAAGATGATATCTAGGCTCTTTTTTTGATCATGGCTTTCAGGTAGTCCAGTAATTTTTAAATTATCTCTCCTTGATCTGTTTTCTAGGTCAGTGGTTTTTCCAATGAGATATTTCACATCGTCTTTCATTTTTTCATTCCTTTGGTTCTGTTTTATAATATCTTGATTTCTCATAAAGTCACTAGCTTCTACTTGCTCCAATCTAATTTTTAAGTTAGTATTTTATTCAGTGGTCTTTTGGACCTCCTTTTTCATTCTCCTCATTGGCTTTTTGGAGCACTTTTGCCATTTGAGTTAGTCTCTTTTTTAAAGTGTTGTTTTCTTCAATATTTTTTTTCAGTATTTTTTTGGGTCTCCTTTAGCAAGTCATTGACTTGCTTTTCATGGATTTCTTGCATCATTCTCATTTTTCATTCCAATTTTTCCTCTACTTCTCTAACTTGCTTTTCCAAATCCTTTTTGAGCTTTTCCATGGCTAGAGACCAGTTCATGTTTTTCTTGGAGGCTTTTGGTGTAGGCTCTTTGACTTTGTTGACTTCTGGTTGTATGTTTTGGTCTTCTTTGTCACCAAAGAAAGATTCCAAAGTCTGATACTGAATCTGAGTGCGTTTTCGCGGCCTGGCCATGTTCCAAGCCAACTTACTTGACCCTTGACTTTTTCATCAGGGTATGACTGCTTGTAGAGCAAAGAGTACTTTGTTCTAAGCTTGACAGGATGCGCTGGTGATTTTAGAGCTATTTCTATACAGTCTGCTCTGCCACCCCAGCACTCCTCCTTCCTCAAGAACCACCAACCCAGACCTGCAAATCTTCAGCAGGCTCTGCACTCCTGCTCTGATCCGCCACTTAATTCCTCCCACCACGTGGGCCTGGAGCCAGAAGTAACTGCAGCTATAGTTCTGTGGCTGCACCTCCCTTGCTGCCCCTGGGGTGGTCTCTGTCCCCGAAGCTTTTCCCACTAACGTTCTCTGTTGTCTTTGGTGTTTGTGGGTTGAGAAGTCTGGTAACTGACACAGCTCAGTGATTCAGGGTGCTAGGGCCTGTTCTGCCCGGCTCCCTGTCTTGTTGGTTGTGCGGCCGCCCATGCTGAGCTCTGCTCCCCTCTGCTCCATGCGTGATAGATCTCATCCAGCGACCATACAGGCTGTCCTGGGCTGGGTCCCTGCTTCTCTCTGCTATTTTGTGGGTTCTGCATTTCTAGAATTTGTTCAGAGCCTATTGTATAGGTTTTTGGAGGGATGTGGTACGGAGCTCATTCAAGTCCCTGCTTTCCAGCTGCCATCTTGACTCCGCCCTCCAATTTTAATTTTAAAGAATAGTTTTTTGCAGTGAGTTTTTCTTATTTTATATTTTGCCACTTCTGCTTTGTAAGATATTGTCTTCAGTGGATTGTTGTGCCTCTTTTACCAAACTCTTGGTTCTTATTTCATAATTTTCTTGCTTCAGTTTAATTTTTTTCCCAGTTTTTCTTCTACCTCTCTTATTTTGCATTTAAATTCCTTTTTGAACTCTTTAAGGAATTCTTTCCCAGCCTGTTAGCAATTCATATTTTCCTTTTAGGTTTTGCTTGTAGCTGATTTGACATAGTTTTCTTTTTCTGGGTTTCTGTCTTGATCTTCCCTGTCACCATAGTAACTTCTTATGGTCTGGTCCTTTTTTTGTTTGGCTCTGCTCCTGGAGTGGAGAGGGCATTCTCTCCAGCTTTAGGCTTTATTGGCTACTATTTTCGGAGTGTGTAGGTTTTCAGTGCTTCTAAGATGGCATGATTTAAGGAGAGGTGTGGTCACTCTTCTACTGGTCTATGTTATTGTCTTTACCCAGGTAGCAGTATTGTTCCTCTAGCCACCAGTGCTAGCACTCCTCCTGGCCCTGACGCTGTGACCGGGTCCCTCTTTTGTTCTGCAGCTACAATTATCTGTGCTTACCTCTTTCTTGAAGTTGAAACCAGAGTCCCTACTCCCATATGAGGGAGCATAAGCACTTCTCACTGTCCTGGAACTGTGACATGGAATCCTGCTCCCTTGTAGCAACTTTGTTGCAGGTGATACTGCTTGTTTTGGCCATGGGGCTGCGACCCAGAACTGGTTATGGGCGATATAACAGCATCCTGAACCTAGCTCTAGCACAGGTTCCCCTGCAGTCTCCTGCTGACCGGTTACTCACCTTCATTTCCCCGTCTGTGGGCTGAGAGTTCATGAAGCTTCCGCTGCCATCCATGCAGGGCCTGAGCTGAGCTGCACCTCAGTTATTTAGAAGGGAATTTAGGAAAGGTCAGCTGATTTCTTCTCTACTCTACATACTCTATACCTTTGTATACCAGCCTTCTTATCATCCTGGTTGTCTTATCTCTTACTTTATCTATTTCTGTTACATTTTCTCATTTATTACTTAGGAATACAGAAATGTCTTGTTTTTCCTTCCTAGTTTTTAGTAAACTAAAAGGGAAAGAAAACAACTTTTTCTGGTGATAGAAGACTCAAGGTCATATATCCTTGGGCGGGGGGGGGGGGAACATGTCCTTCAAATAACAGTAAAATGTATCTATGTTTTTAATCTGTACTTATTTTTTCAAATGATGGTAACCTACAAAAGCTGAATTACTCTTAGATTTTCAGACTTGTGGAATTAAAGGATTAATTTGAGGTAGGGTAATATAATGCTCATTATGATGCTGCTAGTTTATGAAAAGCCCTAATCACAAGTTGTAGACTTCTTATTAAATAAATTCAAATGCAGTATTTATCAGAAAATATATATTTTATAAATAATTTTAAATGAAATACTCACCATTTATCACCTTTTATTCTGTTTACTTTCCTAAATTATGTTATGAAACCTTTCATTAAGAAAACAGCTCATATGTGGTTGATACAGTCAGTTTTTTATAATTCTTCTACAGATATACAGAATTTGAGATAGGTAAAGCATATTAATGCTAACATATTAGCATCATGTTAAAAATCATAACTTTAAACTGAAAATTCAAATTGAAATAGAATTTTGACCCTTTAATTAAGATATATTATATGCAAAGTTGACCTGTAGTACAGCAGTAGATCTTTGTTTAATCTTGCAGCAGTATACTTTTAGCCATCAACAATTATGCAAATAAAGTTATTTTCATTAAATTTAGCATAATTAAACTCACAAGAAGTTAAGCATTAAATTGTTTATCTATGAAGTGGCTTGTAGGACTCCAATTAGGTGTATACACATGTAAATGCAGATTTTTGTTTGCATATGTCAAGCTGACAGATGTTAATACTGTAAAGGGCTAATCAACACTGAATATGTTTAGTGTCAATATGTATTTAGAATGAAAATACCCTTCTTTGAACATGACATTAAACTTTTATTTTCCTTGTAGTACCCTATCCATTTTGTTATAAATTGACTACTATATACTATTTCTTTAAAGTAATTTTTACACTTTTTAAAATTTAAATATGAGTTAAGGCATCCCATAATTTTATATGGTAGTGTTTTTTGAACAGTGGAGTAGGGCATACTGAGTAAGCTGGAACTTAAAAAAGTTATTTCAAAAACCATGGTTATCATTCCCTACACCGCTGTGATCACCATGTAGAAATAAACTTGATGTTCCTGAAAAGATAAAATGTTGCACTTCCTTTGAAATGTTTACTAAGAAATACATTTTACAATGTGTAATACCCTTTATACAATACATGAAAGTATTTCATTAAAGTTGTAAAGCACTTATTAAATTGTATTGTTAGGTATGTACAAGTTATATCATTACCAGTTGCTGAGTTACTTTTTTTTGAAGAAATGATTACAAAGGAAAATTTAAAGTTTGTGACATAAAACTTCAGGATATACTGAATGTTTAAAATTTTTAATGTATAGAAAAGAAAATAAGGTTATAATGAGTAATTTAGAAAGAATCACAACAAAACTGCAATAAAGACTCACAGTTATATATTGTCCAAGTATCTTAATTGTTTGAGAGGTAAAGAGGTGAACAACTGAATAATGAAGGAAATAAAATTAATCCTAGTTCAGTGTCTTTTCTCTTGTAATTGTTTGAATATCTGTATGTGATTATTTTCCCCCAAATGATTGCCAATTTTAGTTGAGAAAATGAAACATTATAGCAAAGATATAACTTAGTTGAATTTAGTTTCTAAGTTCACATGAAAAATCAGTGCCTGGTGGCCTCTGTTTGATCCTATGAGTGTGTGGAGCTCATGTCTGGTCAGTGTTTTGGAAGCAGCAGGTAGTCAGGAGCAAGCCAGTCTTGGGCTCTTCATGTCTTCAGTCTGGCAATTATTCACACACAGATGGAGACCTCATGAACTTTGACAGAGGTCATGTTAAATTGCAAATATAAAACTTCTAAGTTCCTGAATGTTTAAGGTGGCAAATTTTTTATGAGTTTGATTAAGAAGTTTATTGAAGCTGTAAAGTTACTTTAAAAAAGTATTTCTATCATCCACATCATCATGGTGTGATTTCTTGGCAGTTAGTTTCTTTCCTCTCGTTTGAAATGAAAAGCCATATAGAAATACAAATTTCAAGACTCCTTTAAAATTTCAAAATTTACTTTAATGAATATCTTGATTTACCAAATTTCATCCAGGTTTTTAGGATTTAATAGTTTTGAGTTTAGTCTATTGCTTATTAGTTAGAAATGCATTAATATGTGATTACTTTTTATTTCAGGCCTTTGGGGGGTAATCTCAGTTAAGATACAAAGATCCAGTGTTCTATCATCAGCCATTTAGATTCACCATGGATCTTAAAATAGATTAAGGGGGAAAAGAAAACCATGACAAGATCTAGTTTTATAGAGTAATTTTTTACATTTTAAATTTTATCAATGTTAGAGAACACTAACGGGGATACTCATTTGATATTTCATTTGCACTTGAAACATCATTTAGAAAAATGGAAATCATCATTGCTTTATTATATTTTAAAAATTATTTTTCAAGTGATAAAACAAAGTTTTCATTTAATTTGCTACTGAAATGACTCCTTGGTATCTGAGATGTAGGGTTTTTTGTCTTCAGTTATATTGAATGACTTGCCATAATATTTCATTATTTACAATATAGAATTTAAAAATATAAATTACATAATTTGAATAGACAAATTCTTAACCATTTTGATGCCTATGACCATTATGTGGCAAAACATAGCTTTATATTTTGAATCACTTGTAATGAGGCTTGTTTTTTCATTTGTAATATCAAGAAGTCAAACTAGATTGCCTGAAGTTATTTTTAACTCTAAAATTCTTTTATTCTATAGTAGTACTTGAAAACCTTTATCCACTGCAGCTGTAAGAATCCAGTTTTCCTTTTATGGGTAAATTCATCCTATTCACATTCATAGTTATGATTACTAACTGTGTATTTCCCTCCATCCTATTTTTCTTCTTGTTTATTGTTCTCTCTCTGTTTTCATCCTTTTCCTCCTTTCTTTTGCTCACTGTTTTCCCCAATCTGCCCTCCTTCCTGTCAGTTCCTACCTCCCCTTTTCTTAAACTCCCCACCCCTCCTCCTTCCATATAGGGTAAGATAGCGCTCTATACGCAACTGAGTTTGTATTTTATTCCTTCTCTGAGGCAATTCTGTTGAGATTAAGGTTCAAGTGATGCCCCCACCCCCCTTCCATCTTCCCTTTTACTATAATAGGTATTTTGCACCTCTTTATGCAAGATAATTTACTCCATTTGACCTCTTTCTTCCTTCTGTTCCCAGTGTTATCCTCTTTCTCACCCATTTGGAGTTTTGTTTTGTTTTTCCGGGGTGGGGTGGTATCTTCTCATTAAAGTCACCTTATACCCATTCACTCTTTCTATGTATACTTTTTTTAAACTGCATTAATAGTGTGGGGATTAAAATTGTCCATCCTACAATATAAGAGTCTGAGGCAGAGCTCTGAGTCAATGGTACTTTATTAAAGGGTCCATGATCCCCACTAATGAAGTAGACCTCAGATCTTCCTCATGATCTGAGATGCCCGCTTCTTTCAGTGCCTTATTTTTATAAGGCTTGATACCAGATTTATACCTGAATATTCTGAAGAGACTATACTAAGTAAATGATGCACCAATTAGAAATGCTATGTCAGCAGAGGGATCTTAGGTTTTGTGAAGCATCGGACATCTCTACTGACTAAGTGGTCATCATATGGTCACTTGCTCATGTTGGATAAGAGATAAACATCTGGAGGTACAAAAATAAGTTGGAGGACTTTCTATGTAATTGAGTTGCCTCTGCCACACTGGGCTTGGTCACTAGGACAAGGAAAAACAAGGGTGGGGAGTCTCTTAGCTTCCTGCAATTAGACAAGTGAATTTACAGTCTGTAGCTCATAGCTCTGGAACCTAATATATAGAACTTATGATCCCTACCCCTGTGGAATCATGTCAAACTGATTAATACTGATTGGAATAGAGTAAGGGTCCAAAGGAGTTATTTCTCCCATTCATGATATGGTTCTTGGGAGTTACATGTATCATCTTCCCATGTAGGGATACAAATATTTTAGCCATCTTGAATCTCTTGTTTTCTCTTTCCTTTTTACCTTTTTATGCTTCTCTTGAGTCTTATATTTGAAAATCACATTTTTTTCTTCAGCTCAGGTCTTTTTGTTTGGAAAGTTTGAAAGTCCTGTTTCATTGAATAACTATTTTTCCCACCAAGGATTATGCTCATTTTCATAGGGTAAGTGTTTCTTGGTTGTAATCCTAGGTCTTCTACCTTCCTGAATATCATATTCTTTGCCCTGTAGTACTTTAATGTAGAAACTACTAAATCCCGTGTAATCCTGATTGTGGATCCATGATATTTGAATTGTTTATTTTTGGCTGCCTTCAGTATTTTTTTCTTTACTTGGGAGGTCTGGAATTTGGCTATAATGTTCCTGGAGTTTTTCATTTTGGGATCTCTTTCAGAAGGTGATTGGTGGATTCTTTCAGTGTCTACTTTATCTTCTGGTTCTAGGATATAGGGGTGATTTCTTTTTAATACTTTCTTGAAGTAAGTTGTCCAGGCTTTTTTTTTATCATAACTTTCATATAGTCCAGTAATTCTTAAATTATTTCTCCTGGATCTATTTTCCAATTCATTCATTCTTCCAATGAGTTATTTCACATTTTCTTCTATTTTTTCATTCTTTTGATTTGTTAAAAATTTATTCTTCATGTTTCATGGAGTCATTAGCTCTCACTTATCCAGTTCTAATTTTTAAAGAATTACTTTCTTCATTTAGCTTTTTTCCCTCTTTTTCCATTTGGCCAATTCTACTTTTTTAAGGAGTTGTTTTCTTCAGTAAATTTTTGTATACCTTTTTCCATTTTTTGTGTTTCCTTGATCAAGCTGTTGACTCTTTTTTCATGATTCTCTTTCACCTCTCTTATTTGTTTTCCCAATTGTTTTCAACCTATCTTATTTGATTTTTAAAATCTTTTTTTGGCTCTTCCAGGGGTTCTTTTGGGGCCTAAGACCAATATTAATTTTTTTTTCTTTTTCGGCTTTCCATGTAGGTGGTCTGATGTTGTTTTCTTCTGGGTATGTGTTTTGATGTTCCCTGTCACCATAATAACTTTCCATGGTCAGGTTTTTTTTTTCACTCATTTTTTTCCAGCCATTTTGGTTACTTTTAAAGTTGTACTCTGCTCCTAATATATAGGGAACACTGTCCCAATCTTCTTGTGTCAGGGGCTGCAATCTCTGGCTACTTGCTTGGTGTTGCACAGATCCTGTGGGGTGCCTGGCCACATACGTGTAGCTGCACCTGGCCCCTCATCTGATGCTGTGCTGGGGCCTGTTGGGCTCTATCCCAGGGCCATGTTGGGCCTGGCAGCTTAGGATAGTGTCTTAAAAAGGGAAGTAATAGTTTTTCTTTTCTTTGTCCTGATCATACATAAATATGATGGTTAGAGGACTAAAGACTTTGCCATATGAGGTTTGGTTAAAAAACGTTTTTGAATGTTTAGTCTGAAGAAAAGAGAACTTAATGGGATCCAGTTTTTTTGTGTGAAAGAGGTGTTAGACTTTTTTAGATGTTAGACTGTTTTGCTCCTGAGGGCAACACTAGATGAACTGGCTGGGAGTCAGAAAGAGGTAGGTGTGATATAAGGCTCCTGGGCTTGGTGTATTGATAAACTGTATAAAAGTGTGTACTGTTTCCCCAATCTTGAAAATCCAGAGGTCTCTGAAAATGATTTTGGTTAAGGAAAATGGTATCTGCTGAAGAATTCCTACTTACTAAATAGCCTGAGGAAGCAGAGGACCCCCAAACTAAGAAGGATACAAAGAACAATCACAAAACATTGTTAAATTCAGTGTTTTGTAGCTCCATATGTTTGACAATTTGAATTCAAAGAGACATGGAAAGAGGAAGGAAAGAAGGAAGGATGGAAAAAGAGGATGGAAAGAATGGAAAAAGGATGGAAAGGATGGGAAAAAAGAAGAAAGAAATAAGGGAAACAAAGAAAGAGAGAGAGAAAAATTTTTGAAGGTTGCCAATGTGCAAATGTGTTTGCCTTGAACAAAAATGTAAAAGAAGAGAAGAAAGATTTAAGATCAAGGTGACTAGGTTTTAACCAGCAGGTCATTAGAATCCTAGAAGATAACTTGGTACTTTCTTAAAGGTGATAGGGTACTAAAAACCTTTTAGGAAGCTCTCTAGCATACTACTACAAAAAGTAGAGGACTTTAAAGTTGGAAAAACAGTTCATTGCAAAATTCCCACATGGGCCTAGAAAAATGAAAAAAAAATTCTCTCATCTAGGCCCTATCTTTTACTTATACCTCAAAAAGGAGTAGAACAATTCCCTAATGGATAAACTGATAAAATAGTCTAAGGGTATTAATAGGCAGTTCTGAAGGAAGAAACCCAAGCTAATTATTGCTATATGAAAAAAATGCTTAAAATAACTAATAATTAGAGATAAGTAAATTAAATAAATTCTTAGGTTCCATCAGATTGGCAAAACTGAAAAAAAAGTGACAGATTTTAAAGGGGGTGAGTGAGTGAAAACTTGCCCATTTTGATGCAGTGTTGGTGTAGCCAATAATTGGTCCACATATTTTGGAAAGTGATTAGAATTTACATCCCCAAATTTACTAAACTCTGCATACACTCATATTCCTAAAGAGATTAAATAAATAAATAATGTATAAAGAGTCCTATAATTACAGAAAACTTATTACAGCTTTTTTTCTAGTGTCAGATAATTAGAAACAGAGTAAGTTCCTGGTAGTTGGGAAATGACTGAACAAATTATAGTATATGAATGTTAGGAAATACTATTTTGTTGTAATGAATGAAGAGGCAGTTTCAGGGAAAATTGAGAAGACTTGTTTGAATTTATCTAGAGTGAAGCAGAACCAGGAGAACATTTCATTCTATAACATCAATACTGTTTTTTAAAAAAAGAACAATTCTGATGACCTTTGATCAATAAAAATGCTTCCTGAAGACCGTTGAAGCAAAATCTGGCCCACTTCAGGACAGAGAAATGAGATACACAAAGAGAAATACATTTTTCTGAATGTGGCCAATGTGGGAATTTGTTTTCTTGAGCTGAAGTTTAAAGGAAGGAAGAAGTTTTAAGAATCATGGTTTGGGAAAAGAGGTTTTGGCAAAGGAATGGAAATGGGTGATGGATTGTCATAGAGAATGAGCAAGACTTACCTTGTACAGGTCCAGAGGACAGAACTGAAACCATTAGGTAGAAATTATAGAGTCACTATGTCTTGATCATAGAATTTGTGTAGAGAAGTAGATTGTAATAAGGTTAGAAAGGAAGGCACCAGGTTGTAAAAAATTTTAAATATTTAACAAAAGACTTAATATTCAGTTCTACAGATAATAAGTGGGGAGCTACTGGATTTTATTGAGCAGGGATATATGTGTGTTTATGTGAATGTTGTATGCTTTGGGAATTAATAGCTAATTGCTAGCATTTTTCTAATTCTTTGTACCTTTAATGCTTTCATTTGGAGGATGGATGAAATTAGGGATTGACCTGAGGAAATGAGACCAATTTGAAGTATATTGTGTAGGGGCAGCTAGGTGGCGCAGTGAGTAGAGCACCAGCCCTGGAGTCAGGAGGACCAGAATTCAAATGTGACCTCAGACACTTGACACACTTAATAGCTCTGTGACCTTGGGCAAGTCACTTAACCCCAATTGCCCTGCCTTTCCCTCTGCAAAAAAAAAAAAAAAGAAAAAAGTATATTGCCTTCTTGACTAGGTGACTAGTCATAAGGGCCTGAACTAGAGTAATGGCTTTTTTAATGGAGAGAAGGGAGTGTATATGAGAGGGACTGTTGTAGAAGAAATGATAAGATTTAGCAATTGATTAGATATGTGGGATGAGAGAGAGAATAGTTGAAAACCTGAAGGCTGCAGTCCTAAGTGAGTGGAAGAATCAAAGCATCTTTAATAGTAAGAGGGAAGTTTGGAATTGGGTGGATTTAATCAACTTTCTTTTGCACATTCTGAAGAAGAGATGCCTGCAGGGCATCTAATTCTAAATATCCAATAGTTCTTTGATGCTAGCCTGGAGGTTGTTGGGAGATTGGTGTTGGATAACTAGAATTGCCAATAATCTGCACAGAAATTGAAATTAAATCCGTAGTAGCTGATGACATTGCCAAATGAGTGAGAATAGAGAGCAAACAGAAGAGAGCCAGGTACAGAGACTTAGGTCAAATGAGTTAGAGAATCCTGAGGGAGAAGTGATGTTTCTGGAGATGGTGCTGATGCTGATGGTAATTTTCAGAGGACTCTGAAAGTGATTCAGACTCAGAACAAGCAGGATCTGCTAAACAGTCAGAGGAAGTGGGGGCCTCTGAATTCAGCTAAGGATGCAGAGAACCATTCAGGAATCATTTTTGTTAAATCCAGTGGTTCATAGCTCTTAATGTGGGGTTAGTCTTTGTATTCAAAGTAAGCCTTATTGTTATAATACACTGTAAGACTGTAAGACTGTTTCTGTAGAATAGACTTTTGAACTGTAGTTTTTTAAAGAGCCTTTTCAATCATACATCTTCAGTTCAGCATGTCCAAAACAACTATTTTCTCCTCTCCATTTCCACCCCTACCCCCAAATCTATCTTTCTAACTGCCCCATTAATATTCAGGTTACCATTATCTTCCCAGTCACCTAGACTTGTTCCCCAAATATCGTTCTCAACTCCTTACTCTCACCCCCTTTCCTGCTCCCATATCTAATCTGTTGTCAAGACCTCTTGGTTTTGCCTAACATCTCTTCCATATGCTTCCTTATCTGCTCTGACATTGCCCCTATAATTGCCCCAGCACACCCTGGTACGGGCCACAGACACATCAGGCCTGGACTATTTCAATAGCTTTTTGGTTGTTCTCCCTGTCATAGGTCTCTTCCCACTCCAGTCCATATTCCACTCATTGTCAAAAGTGATCTTCCTTTTTAAAGTGCATATCTGATCATGTCACCCCCTCTTCATTAAACTCCAGTGGTTCCCTATCACTTCCAGTAATAAATATTAAATCCTTTTGTTTGGCATTCAAAGACTTTCATAACCTGCCTTCCCCCATTCCTTTCCAGTCTTTTTGCAACAAACACTCTCTCACATACTTTGTAATTCAGTGACACTGGCCTTCTTTCTGTACTTCATGCTAGATACTCCGTTTCTTGATTCTTAGCATTTTCATGGACTGCTTCATGCCTGGAATTCTCTTCCTCCTCACCTCCTCACTTCCCTGACTTCCTTCAAGATTCAGCTAAAATCTCATTTTCTGTAGGAAGCTTTTCTCAATGCCTCTAAATTCTAGTGCCTTTCCTCTGTTGATTATTTCCAGTTTATACTCTTATGTAGCTCTTCTTTACATAGTTGTTTGCATATTATCTCCTCTGTTATACTATGAGCTCCTTTAGAATGGGTCCTATATTTAGCCTCCAGTGCTTATGACAGTGCCTAGTATATAGGTTGATCCTTAATAAATGTTTATTGACTGATCCACAGTTAATGAGCATAATGTGTATAAATATCTGAGAAGCAGTCAAATACTTGAGAGGGGTCCAATAGATATCATAAATGTCCAGAGAAGATATAGGAGGAAGAAATAGTTATCAGCAGTGTCAAGCTACAGAAAGATCATAAAGGATGATGATGGAGAAAAGGCAATTAATTTAGCAATGGATCTTAGCAAAGTGACCTTAAAGAGAGTGAAATTATTTTACTGGAGTTAATCCAGATTGCAAGGATTTTAGAAATGAGTAGGTTAGAAAGTATGGGGATCTAGTAGAGCCACTTCTCCCCTCCCAACCCTCCTCTCTAAGGGTTTGTGTGTGAAAGGTAAGAGAAGTTTAGAATTATGGCTTGAGTGGGATGTGAGTCAATTGCTTTTTTTAAAAGAAGAGGGAGGCATAGGTACATTTGTCAGCTAGAGCCAAGGGACTAATGGATAAGTAGCAGCTGAAATTTATAGAGAGATGGACATTATAGAATGAGTAAGCTTCTTGAGAGTTGGGAGATGAGGTCCAAGTGTCTTGAAGGATTAGAGTTGGCAAGGAGGATGGCCTCATCCCTTAAGACTGAAGTGTGGGATTGGTGAGGAGTTCCTTATGATGTCTTCAATTTTTCTTTTTCCTTTTTAAAATAATTTTTTATTGATGTCTTTTTTTTTACATCACCAAAATCCCGCCCTCCCCCCCCCCCCCCCCCCCCCCATCCCAGAGAGCCATCTCACAAAACAAAAAAATTTTTAAGGACAAAAAAAGAAAAAATTAGCCAAACCGACTCATATATTGAAAAAGTCTGAAACCATGTGCAACATACCACATCTTGGCAAAGGGTGAGGCATGCGTGTTTTCTCATATCACTTCTTTGGAGCCCTGCTTATTCCTTATAGTTTTACAACATTTGCTTTGATTTTTTTAATGACTGTTCTTTATATTTACTTTATTGTCACTGTGTATGTTGTTTTCTTGTCTCTGTTTACTTCAGTCTGCATCATTTCATACAACTCTTTCTGTACTTACCTGTATTCATCATATTTGTGATTTTTTATTTATATTTATTTATTTTATTTATATTTTTATTTATATTGATTCATGTGCCGTAGTTTGTTTACCTATTCTTTATTTGATGGTTATCTACTTTGTTTCTAGTTCTTTGCTATCACAAAAAGTGCTGCTATAAACGTTTTGCTGTGGATAGGGACTTTCTTGTCTGTCGGTTTTCAATGAAATATGAGTTCATATCTTGATTGGCATAGTCCCTAAATTATTGGAATGGATAACAAGGAGTTACTACATTTTCTAAATGACACCCTTGATTCTTTGTAAGTAAGTACTTGCATTTGTGTCAAAATGCAGAGAGAGAAGGAAAGTAACTTCCTAGAAATCCTTCTAGCCTATAACATTATTTAATTTCTCAGCAATGATGATGTTATATTCCTCTGAGTAATAGTCTTCTAATTTGTTCTAATGCTGTTTTCTTTATAGGTGTTACACATAATATTGCTTTACTTCGAGAAGTGATCAACCATAAACGCTTTGTTGAAGGAGACATTAACACAAAATTCCTCTCCGATGTATATCCTGATGGTT